>NC_092293.1:12791361-12826317 GCF_036320965.1 Panulirus ornatus | reverse complement strand
TTGCGTGTGTGGACGTATGTATATACATGTGTATGTCGGTGGGTTGGGCCATTTCTTTCGTCTGTTTCCTTGCGCTACCTCGCAAACGCGGGAGACAGCGACAAAGCAAAAAAAAAAAAGAAAAAAAAAAAAAATATATATATATATATATATATATATATATATATATATATATATATATATATATATATATATATATATATATATATATATATATATATATATATATATATCCTTCTGTATGTTTACTTTCGATAATGAGGAACAGAAGAAAGAGCCAAGCAATATAGATTTCGTCAAAGACATCTCTCTTTTCTAAACGCTGCCTCGCAAAGATTTTCATTAATTCAATTTGAAGAAACAGACGTATTTTCTATTGTCTGGTTAGCTCAGTGGTAGAGCGTGAGTCTGACACACTCAAGGTCGTGGGTTCGAGACCCACACCAGACATAATTTTGGTCTTTTTCTTTTTTCATTTTGTCCGCATCACATGTGTGCAACATTCAGTATGTTCGTCCAACGTTATAGTGAAGATCTTCACAATAAATTGGGGTTTTCGACCTTATCTGAAAGGGTCAGGTCCACCAAGACGTCCTTGAAATCTTCCAGAAGCTTCTGGCGATCCTCCTCCTACGACAGGAACATGGAGACTTAACCTGTGGTTATTTTGCCGGCTAGTCGGCAACGGTCGGTTAAGCAGTATTTTGCCGTGGTAATCTCAGTGCTTTATGTAATACTAAGTGCCAGAAAATGTTCTTGGGGGCGTAGCTCAGTGGTAGAGCGCTCGCTTGGCATGCGAGAGGACCCGGGTTCAGACCCCGGCGCTTCCATTTTTGTTATGTGGAAAATTCATTTTCAGTCTCGTATATATATATATAAGTATATATATATATATATATATATATATATATATATATATATATATATATATATATATATATATATATATATATATATATATCGTCCGATCAGGGAAGTTAAGCAACGTTGGGTCTGGTTAGTACTTGGATGGGTGACCGTCTGGGAACACCAGATGCTGTTATCCCTGGGGATAGGGAAGAAAGTATACTTGCCTCATATTCCCTGCGTGTCGTACAAGGCGACTAAAAGGGGAGGGAGCGGGAGGCTGGAAATCCTTTACTCTCATTTTCAATTTTTCAAAAGACGGAACAGAGAAGATATAAAGATATTGTAAAGATGTAACTAATATAAGATATAAGAATGAATGGAAGATACGAATGTAGCTGAAACAAGGAGTAATGAAGATTAAGGGGCAATGAAAATTATTCTGTAGTGGAGATGAATATATATGTCGAGATTTTGTATTGAACATGAAGAAGTGATGATAATGATGAGAGTGTAGTAACGATAAGAGTTTAGTTAGAGAGTAGTGACAATTGCCTTTGCAATGATAATTAGAGGATAACACAATGAGGAACACAAACTTTCCAAAGCTACGTTCAAGTCAGACTTTGAACTACGTTCGGTAAACAGAAGGATGATGTTAAGATGAGAGTGTAGTGAGGAAGAGTATAGTGATGATAAGGATATTGTCAAGATAGCTTGTAGTGAAGAAAAGAATGTAGTGAAGATACGAATGTAGTAGAGATAAGGGTTATCAAGGAGTAAAGTTTATTCAGAATGATTATGTAGTGAAGATAAGAACTATTTCTAGTGAACATCAAAGAGAACAATGTTGATGGTATGGTAGAAATAACGGCGTAGTGAAGAAGAGGGTATAGCGAAGATATAATTTAGTGTAATGGATCATGCATTACAAAGGTGTGTCCATCCACACAAGTGTTACACGTCTCGGATAAAGATATATCTAACATATATATGTCTTTTATAAATATTTGTAAATTGTTCTCCTGACGAACAATACCTATGGTTTACGTATCAAATTTCATCGCTTGTAAGTGATCAAGCATTACAAAGGTGTGTCCATTGCCACAGGTGCTACTAAGAAATGTTATCATTCCCTTAACACAGTTACCAATCCCCACCAGTGGCATAATTATCACTTTCATTAATAAATTTACTGGAATTTTGATCACTGTCATCTTTACCATTCATACCATACAATTATTTTCAGCAATCTAACTTATGCATTATTATTACTGTACATTACGTACATTACAGCAGTAGTGATCTTTCGTGTGTGATAAAAGATGGTGACGTCTTTCCCATACACATATCATCAAATATTTACATTACTCTATATAGCACACTACACTTCCCTATCAAAACACACGCCTTTTACTATCCTCAAGATTATCATAACTACCCTACATTTAAACAGGATTAACCATCCTTGATATGCACATATTCATGCCTACCACAAGTATTATCATAACTACTCTAGACAATACAAAAACATAACTACAACCATACGAAGTTTACAACCAAACTATATTTTTTATCCGGGATATTAAGAGAACATGTCACCAACCATTTCTCACTAAAACAAAAACAGATCATCCATCATCATGCGCACTGTGTACAAAAACGTTCAACGTGTCCTGCCAAACATTGGATCAACAAAACCTAAGGAAATGCTGCTCATGCTCCTGGACCGGCTACCATGGCGCAGTGGATCCACCTGGTCATTGGTTACCCTCCCATATTTTGCACCGGCATTGTTGTACCTTGTGGGTATGTGCAGGCGTGTGTTTCTCTCATGTCTTCGTAAGAGTGTTCGCCTGGCACTTTACACCATCTGGATCATTGTAGTCACCTGCTTCGTTCTCGAACAGGAGTTCTTGAGCCTGATGGACCCACTGGTTGTGAGCGCAATAAGATGGCTCGTAGGTCTTGTGCGGAGAGTTGTGAGGAATATCGTGCGGGAACTCATATTCCAGGTGACTATGTTCCTCTTAGTGTTCATCATCCTCGTGAGAATGGTGGTGGTGGAGGTAATGCTTCCTATCATTAGAAAGGCTGACTACGCTGTGCAGGTCACACAGAAAGTCCATAGAATATTCTTGGATGAGATAGTTGTGGTACTTGTCGTGGAGGTGGGAAAGATGATGCTCACTGGCATTCCTGTACTCATCGTAAAGATGGTCACAAAGGTCAGCATCTCTGTATGGTCAGTTGTGTTCAGAGAAGCAGTGATCTTGGAGACTATGGCACAGTGAATGCCAACAACACCTTCAGGGTCCTTTCTCTTCTGGGGGCCTCATCGAGGAAGGTCTTCATCGTTGCAACACTCAGGTTGATTTTCTGTTATAGACTGTTGGCTGGAGGCGACGTTGTAGTAACAGTTTTGAGCTGGATTGCTGAATATTTGGTACGATCGTCATGGTCCTGCACACACTGGTAACCGTCGCCATAGTACATCTTCGTCCAGCAATTTACCTGATTCAAATGACGTCGAAATTGGGTAAATACGTAGTAACCTTTGTGAAAGTGATCAACAGCAGAAGAGGGTGTGTTGAAATGGTTTGGACATATGGAGATAATGAGTGAGGAAAGATTGACAAAAAGGATGTAAGTGTCAGTGGTGGAGGGAAGAAGGATAAGCGGGAGACGGTGGTTAAGTATAATAAATAAATAGTTTAAAATATAGATATTGATGTTATCATTAATATCATCGCTATTATTATCATTATCATTATTATTAGTATTATTATTATATGGTTATCATTATCATTATAATTATTATCATCAATTCTATTATTATTATCATTTTTATCATTATTGTTATATTATTATTATTATCATTATTGATATTATTATTATTATTACTATTATTATTATCATCATTATTATTATCATATTATTATTATTATCATTATTATTATTATCATTATTATTATTATTATTATTATAGTTATTATTATTATTATTATTATTATTATTATTATTGCTATTATTATTATCATTATTATTATTATTATTATTATTATTATTATTATTATTATTATTATTATCATTATTATTATTATCATTATTATTATTATTATTACTATTATCATTATATTATTATCATTACTATTATTATTGTCATTACTATTATCATTATTATTTTCAATATTACTATTATTCTTGCTTTGAAGAATGTATGTGAGAAATTCTTAGAAATACAGATGGACTTGTATGTAGCCTTTATGAATCTGGAGAAGGAATAGGATAGGGTGGATACAGATCCTCTGTGGAAGGCAAGTTGCTAGAAGCAGTGAAAAGTTTTTACAAAGGATGTACGGCATGTGCACAAGTAGGAAGAGAGGAAAGTGATTGGTTCCTAGTGAATGTGTGTTTGCATCAAGGGTGTGTGATGTCTCCATGGTAGTTTACTTTGTTTATGGATTGGGTTGTTAGGGAGGTGAATGCAAGAGTTTTGGAGAGAAGGGCATTACAAAGGTGTGTCCATTGCCACAGGTGCTAGTGATCCCGGGCGGGTCAAGGTATTTCAACATCTTTGTTTCCTCAACACTTCTAGTTATATATGTTTCATCCTTGATGTGATCCTTACAATGAGTATTCATTGTTTGTAATTCTCTTCATCCTTATCATAGCATTAATCAGTTGAAGTGCAGAATACTTATATGAAACTGACTACTGTATTCTGTTTGAGACATAATGCTATGAAAGGTGTTACCGGACTCCACTCGTAAGTGGTTATGGTTCACATTCTGGCTTCATGACCTTTAGGTGATAGCCCTTAAATCCAACAACATATATACATCCTGTTATACAACTGATGTTACTGTCTGACGTATGTATGGTGCGGCTTGATGACCTTACCTGCTGATGGTCAAACATGTTATCATGTTGCAAATATCGTGATTTGTATGTTTTACCGAATGGTAGAAATTCTGGTTTAATGACATTTCTTGCTAATAGCAAGTAAATTCAACAACAGATATACATACTTACGTGTTACAGAGGCCATATGATAAGGGCCCGAGCCAGGCAAGGACCTGACGAATATCTAAACAAGAAATTCCCTGTTAGGCAAGTTGAAAACGGCTGTGTAGAAGCGAGGACCCGTAATAGAAAGAATAACTACAACAACAATGACAACAACAACAACAACAACAACAACAACAACAACAACAACAACAAAACTGTTACGTGAAGACCTAGCTATGTGACACAAAACATAACTGCTAAGAGAAGACTTGGTGAACATAACAATAACATAACTGTACAGAAAATGATAGTTTCTGAGAACATGTCAAGTGCAGACCTGGTGACTCTCACAACAGATAATCATTATTCAGCAACGGATAACAATTGTATACAGTAACTTACAAACATTGTTTCTCATGACAGAAGATGATCCAGCCTTTACACACGACAAACTACAGACAGCACTGAGCTCCGGCACGTTGAACTCTCCACTAACTACCAGGAACCCTCCTCCTCCTTCTGACGATCCCGAGAACATTGTGTGTTGACCACCCGACACCCACCCACCCCACACCTCCTGTATACGTAAGGCTGGTCAACAGTAGACGGTCTCCTCCCAACACCGGTCACGACGACTCTTACCTGAGTGAGGAAGGCTGCCACCGTAGCCAGTGAGGTGGTACAGGGTGTGTGTCTTCACCTGTTGCTTATGTTTCCCAGGTGTGGTCGGGCAGGCAGGCAGGGGAGGTGGCCTGGGTAAACAGCCTTAGTTAGGTATTTGTTCTTGACTCCAGCCAAATCTTGCCACCACCGGCCGGACCAGCGGTGTACCAGGTGACACCTTCCCAGGTGTGGGGTCCTGGTTATAGCTCTCCCGGCTTGGCTGGATAGGCAGTGACGTCTTCCATGTGTGGGTGATGAGGAGTTTGTATGTGCTTGATCTAACGTATCATATTGAGAATGGAGTAATGATGATACACAGAGACAGCCAGCCGGTTACAACTATTATTGATCACCAGGGAATATATGTATTTTCTCAGTAGATATCTATAATCCAATATTAATCATCTAATCATTCCATAGCTATGATAAGCTTATCCACTGATGTTTATGAAGACCCACGGTGCAGATTTGTATGAAAGTTAGTCAGTTAGGACAAGCATAGCGTACCTAAGAATTTGTTTTGATGTAACATTTACTTCTTAACATGTCATTTCTTTTTTCTTATATATAGAAGGTGTAAATAATTAACCCAGTGTGTAGCTCCATGACTTCTTCCTATCTTTAAGCAACAGAAGACGATAAAGACTTGCATGTAAACAGACCAGTTCCCACCTGACTCCAGGTAGACATCAAAGTCAACCCCTGGTCGACCTCCCAGTTAATCTTCTGGTCAACTAAAAGATATGTTATGATAGATACATGGCTGGATATAGACTCTATCACACCAGTTATTGATCACCATGGAATGTATCACATAATTTAGCATTTTATTATGGGATTTATACTGAAAATGAAATGATATACACAGGCTGATCCTTCGATACCGCTAATATGCGTATACCATAACTTTTCTGGAGGCCAGGGTGGGTGGGTGCAGATATGTGTGACAAGTCAAACCGTTGTTAGCACTTGTACTGCCACGTAAGAATTGGTTGTGTAAATCACGTCTACTTCTCAACATGTGTTGATGAATACATCGTTGAAGAAGGTAAAAAACAAACCTACCCAAAGTATAACTGCAGACGTTATACTTGGTTGTGAATACTGACAAGAGAAGAATAGATACGGGTTGTACATAAACAGTTGGTGTCATCAAAAGTATAGCCATTATCCTTCAGAAATATTAAATCACTTTCAAGATTTACTTCGTAAAAGGTTTTATGGTACGAGGGAAACCTACTGGTCTTAAATCATTATGGTACGAGGTAAACCTACTGGTCTTAAATCATTATGGTACGAGGGAAACCTACTGGTCTTAAATCATTATGGTACGAGGGAAACCTACTGGTCTTAAATCATTATGGTACGAGGTAAACCTACTGGTCTTAAATCATTATGGTACGAGGGAAACCTACTGGTCTTAAATCATTATGGTACGAGGGAAACCTACTGGTCTTAAATCATTATGGTACGAGGGAAACCTACTGGTCTTAAATCATTATGGTACGAGGGAAACCTACTGGTCTTAAATCATTATGGTACGAGGGAAACCTACTGGTCTTAAATCATTATGGTACGAGGGAAACCTACTGGTCTTAAATCATTATGGTACGAGGGAAACCTACTGGTCTTAAATCATTATGGTACGAGGGAAACCTACTGGTCTTAAATCATTATGGTACGAGGGAAACCTACTGGTCTTAAATCATTATGGTACGAGGGAAACCTACTGGTCTTAAATCATTATGGTACGAGGGAAACCTACTGGTCTTAAATCATACAGCTACTAATTTCTTGAAATGAGGACTTACAGAACTGTATTTATAATGTCGTTATGATCACTCTTTCAGATTCATTTTGTATTACTTTTATCAGTAACTGATAAACTATATTGATTCTTATGATATTTATGCTTTTGATAAAAACCATTGAATGAATTCTACAGATTAGTTTATATGAACCAAAATATCCATATTATAGATAAAATCAAATGTTATTCGTGTTTTTCTACGTCAACAGTTCCGTGATATAATCAATGATGTACCTATGTTAGGGGCTAGGGCCAGGTATATATAGTGTATGTGGTATTAGAATTATCATCAACACCTAAAGGAGTTAAAGACTATTGGCGTGGTAGTTGTAATTTGATGTTCATGTGCCTATTGACCCTGGCAGTTGATGGGCCTAAATCCTCACTAACCAGCCAACCAACTAACCGTTATGATACATATTTTACTTGATCAACACATCAGGCTTGGCCCCACCACCTACTACCCTTCTCCAGACACACTTGCTGCCTCCTAACCATTAGTGTCTTACTCTCACAACATCAGACAGAGAGGAGAGTGTCTCCAGACACACTTACTGCCTCCTAACCATTAGTGTCTTACTCTCACATCATCAGACAGAGAGGAGGGTGTCTCCAGACACACTTGCTGCCTCCTAACCATTAGTGTCTTACTCTCACAACATCAGACAGAGAGGAGAGTGTCTCCAGACACACTTGCTGCCTCCTAACCATTAGTGTCTTACTCTCACAACATCAGACAGAGAGGAGAGTGTCTCCAGACACACTTGCTGCCTCCTAACCATTAGTGTCTTACTCTCACAACATCAGACAGAGACGATGTTATGCCTCTTATCTAACCTGACACATCAGCCGGGGTCTCAGGACGTTGATAAGGTCATGGTCGGATCCCCTTATGTATCTATCATGTGACCTCAGGTCAGTTATTGAACGTTATCGCTGATAATACAGCGTTGTTAGGCGGTTAATGATGGTGGTTATCAACCTCGTTTAAACACACATATACACTCGAACAAGGTTTTATATAAGCCCGGCTAGCTCAGTCGGTAGAGCACGAGACTCTTAATCTCGGGGTCGTGGGTTTGAGCCCCACGTTGGGCGGTAACAGTTTTCTATGATGTAACATGAAACAGCCTCTGAACATACCATCCACCGCTCGTCTATATCAACCAATCTGCTAAACGCAAGACAGCTGAAGAGTCATTCAGTCCTCAAAGACAAACAACAATTCTGTTTGAAACAGTCAGTGATGATGCACGGGAGGCTGAAGGAAATGTGTCACTGTTCACTGCTGAACATTGTACATTACGTGTTGTTCATCATCTCAGTAAGCTTTGCAAAGCAGGATTTGCAAACAGTAAAGAATGCAAGAATTTCAGGTTAAAAAGGTGGAAGTGTAGTGCAGTTGTGCGCAATGTGTTTGCCCCGCATTTTAACAGCAACTTGAAAAGTGATATGGGCAGTCAGAAGTTTAGCTTCTTAACTGATGAGAGTAATGACATTACTGTAACGAAATTATTGGGTATTGTTGTCCAGTTCTATTCTGAAAGTAAGAATAAGATTGTAATGACTTTCTTGGACCTTGTTGAGCTGACTGACTGTAATGCTAATGGGATATGTGATCCCATCAAGAAGTCTTTTAAAAATAATGGGTTGGAGTTACAAAACCTTATTGCAATTAGCCCCGACAATGCTTCTGTGATGACAGATGTTAACAGTGGAGTGTATGATACACTCAAGTTAGAAGTTCCTCATGTGATCTTGATCAAGTGTGTGTGTGTCATTCTCCACTGCTAGTTGTCTCGTGCTGCAGCAGAGTATCTCCCTAGGAACCTGGATTTTATCATCAGAGAAACCTATAATTGATTCTCCTACTCTGCCAGTGATGGTCAACCTCCAATGAAATCTATACAGCTAAGCCAGACTCGATGGCTGTCAACTGAATCAGCAGTTGTCATAATACTGCAGCAGTGGGTTGAACTTATGACTCACATTGAAATAGCAAGAAATGATGAAAGGTGTTACACATATCAGAATCTCTATCAGATGTTTTGTGACAAGAAAAACTATGCCTTCCTGATATTCCTGAAGTATATTCTCGTAGAAGTCCACTGCGTAAATGAGAAATTTAAATCTGAGGCACTGGATCCAAGCAAACTGCTAAGTGACCTTATTCAACTTATTGGTTCCATAAGTTCTAAGGTTCTCATCCCAGGCAGAAATTAAATGAAGGAGATTCAATAGAGAACTACTTAGACCCACGTGCGTCCTTGAGGAACGAGTTTGAAAAGGAGATGGCACAATGTAAGCTTCCTGATGAAAAGGATATCCGAGGAAGATACATACAGATTGTAGTGGAGTTGGTGAAACAGCTTCGTCAACGTTTGCCAGATAATGTCCAAGTGTTACAGTCAGTGTCATCACTGAGTACAAGTGAATGTCTGCAACCCATAAAGCCTGGAATACTGGAATTAGCAAAGATGTTAACTGACAACGAAGAAATTCTTACACGCATTAAGTTCCAGTTGAGGAAGCTTCATCATGTATTGTGGAAGCAGAACACTGTGACCCTAGCACTCTGGACTGAAACAGCCTCGTACAAGGATGCAACTGGAGGAAAGCTTTAGTTATATGAACATCGTGAAGTGAAAGCTTCGATATTGATTATCAAAAGCTTAAATGCAATACTAACTATCAAGTATGAACTAAGATGAAATGGAAACTGTTGTTATGATTATGAACTGCCTGAGGAAGAACTGAAAAACACTGGATTATTGAAAAGATACGAGTTATCACAACCACAACCTGGACCCTCACATAGACCACCACAACCCCAGGTCACCGAGGACGAAGAGACTGCGAATTGGTAATTAGCAGATCTGGAATAATGGTGAGTATTTTAGTGTTAAAGCAGTCAGTCGTATCTGTCATTAATCATTTGGCACGTCAAAGAGCAGAAATAATTCGAAGAGCATTTTTTCGCTGTCATTTTAGCAAGTTTAACGCTTTTCTAGCGCTTTTCGGGAGAGAATCTAGCGCCATATAAAATTTGGGTCATCAACTTTGGTGGTCAAAAGGTTTCAGTAGGTCGTTGGTGGTCAGTCAGGAGGGGTGTTGGCGTTGTTCTGGTTATCCGATGTGTTTTATCTTGATCACGGAGTGGGACAGAGAGAAATGATAACCTAACTTGATGAATATGAGAAGTTTCCTGGGCTCTGGCATCCCCAAAATGGATCGTACTACAATAAAACCGTCAAGTATGGTCGCTGGGTTAGCACTGCACGGGGTATCTGGCAATTATTTCACATGATCGTAAGAAAAATGATAGAATTAATAAACATCACTTTTCTTTTGTCTTATTTTTCATGAAATTTGAAATATTTCATTCATTGATTTCAATCAGATTCGGTAAAAGTTGTGATGATTCAACATTGTGTTTGTAAAACGTCCACTGTGGATCTTCCTCCGTTCCTGAAATACTAAGATAACGACCTTGTGGACGACGACCACAACATGTCAACACCCCAGTCACAACCCCACGTGGTCACGTTAGCCTCAACCAGTCACAACCCCAAGTGGTCACGCTGGCCTCAACCAGTCATAACCCCACGTGGTTACGCTCTGCTCAACCAGTCACAACCCCACGTGGTCACGCTGGCTTCAACCAGTCACAACCCCACGTAGTCACGCTGGCTTCAACCAGTCACAACCCCACGTGGTCACGCTAGCCTCAACCAGTCACAACCCCACGTGGTCATGCTGTCCTCAACCAGTCACAAGCCCCACTTGGTCACGCTGACCTCAACTAGTCACAAGCCCACGTGGTCACACTGGCCTCAACCAGTTACAAACCCCACGTGGTCACACTGGCCACAACCGTTCTATATCAACTATCACCTGCCACCAATTATTGTATCAGATGGGCAATGCCTGGAAGACGACAGCGATGTGCTTTCAGAATATATTTTCACAGAAACTACATAGTAAAAATAATTTTGTAACTAGCTTTAGAATGATTCAAAAAAGACAAAGTTATATGAAGCATAAAAACGGCCTTAGAAAAGGAGAGTTGCAAGTGTAGCAGCAGCAGGTGTTGGTCAAGATGTTATAACCGGCAGGTCATGATGCGGCCCATCATCTACAAGTGGTACACACACCATCCCTAGACCACACTTACACTACACTTGACCCAGCCTTGTGGCACCCGCGCCAGCCAGGTACTCACTGGCAGTCAACATTATATCATGACAACAAACTTGGACCTACAACTAAACACAACTTATAAATAATAACCCAGCTGGCTAGATTGACAACCATCATGGCGGTCCGCCAATCATCTGTATATCTCAATCTTTCCTTCATTTATTCTCCAACTTTTTCATGTCATATCCCAACTCCTCTGTTCATCAACATCTTTACGTCATCTCATAGAAAGGGATATTTACACAGTAAGAGTGTATGTGGCACTCAATCTCTCTTGGTATTTCTTCACACAAGTCTCTTTTCCAAGTTCACTTCCTCTCGCCACCTCTTCTCCCCGACATTGTTTCCTCTTTCGAAAACCTCTTCAGATCTTCACTGTCGTCTCCACAAGATGGTGATCAAACATCACACCAGCTGCCCCTTTCAGCACATTTACATCCAAAAGTCTCTCTTTTACACGCCTCTCAATTAACATGTAATCCAGTCATGCCCACTGGCCATCTCTCCTACTCACATACGTATATTTATGTATATCACATTTTACAAACCAGGTATTCCCAATCACCAGTCCTTTACACACACACAACACAAGTTGTTCACCATTTCCATGCACCTCAGTTATACCTTCCACTGCCACATTACTTACCTTCGCATTTAAATCACCATCACTAATACCTGGTCTCTTACATCATAACTGCTGACACACTCACTCACTTGTTCCCAAAATACTTGCCTCTGTTCTTGACTCTAACTCGTTACCTCGCTAAGTGCCATTTGACCTGACCTAATGGGGCAGGACAAGGGTCATTATCTTCACTACTCTCTGGACACCACTGGTTCTTGGCCTCAGCCACTACACTCTCCACTTCAATACTATCTCACTAAACTCTTAAAATCACTGATCTTTGACCCAACGCTTTCAGATAATGTCAAAATCCTAATTTATCGTCAAGATCTTCACTATAACGATGGATGAACATACTGAATGTTGGAGACTCGAACCCATGACCTTGATCTTTGAGACTCAGGCTCGGTGATAATGCGCACCACACCTGCCAGTGAATTACAATACTTAGTCACCTAAATCTTAAGACCACACACACATGTACATACCGAATTGTAGACAAAAATATGGTCAACGGAAGATATTTCATATATCTGGTTTTAAAACTGATAAGATCAGGAAATAAGATTTAATCATTATCATTATCGGATGATTATAATGCCCAACAACACACGTTAGGTACACAATATATTTCCTACTAACCTACATGTGAAATGACAATCCATACCATATCTAACTTCCCACTTGATAACCAGCATATTGTATCCTTCAGTACCAGATATCATATTATACTTAATGATTATAGTAATCATAATGACCATAATAATGATATTAATGATAGTAACAATTATCATAATAGTGATAATGATAATTATGATGATGATAATAATGATACATGATAATATTGATGATAATGATAATGATAATAACAATAATAATAATATGGTTGCGAGGCGTGGGCTAGAGTTGTGCGGAGGAGGGTGGATGTGCTGGAAATGAGATGTTTGAGGACAATATGTGGTGTGTGGGGTTTGATCGAGTAAGTAATGTGAGGGTAAGAGAAATGTGTGGTAATAAGAATAGTGTGGTTGAGAGAGCAGAAGAGGGTGTTTTGAAATGGTTTGGTCACATGGAGAGAATGAGTGAGGAAAGATTGATTAAGAGAACATATGTGTTAGAGGTGGAGGGAACGAGAAGTGGGAGACCAAATTGGAGGTGGAAAGATGGAGTGAAAAACATTTTGAGCGATCGGGGCCTGAACATGCAGAAGAGTAAAAGGCGTGCAAGGATTAGAGTAAATTGGAACGAAGTGGTATCCCGGGGTCGACGTGCTGTCAATGGATTGAACCAGGGCATTTGAAGCGTCTGGGATTAACCATAGAAAGTTTTCTAGAGCCTGGATGGGGAAAGGGAGCAGTGGTTTCGGTGTATTATACATGACATCTAGAGTCTGAGTGTGAAGGAATGTATATGTCTGTGTATATATATATATATATATATATATATATATATATATATATATATATATATATATATATATATATATATATATATATGCGTGTGTAGACGTGCATGTATATACATGTGTATGTGGGTGGGTTGGGCCATTCTTTCGTCTGTTTCCTTGGCCTACCTTGCTAACGCGGGAGACATCGACGAAGTATGATAAATAATGAATAGATAAGTCATGATGATATATGATAATGATAAGATTGATGATAATAATGATAATAATGATTACAATAATAATAATAATAATGATAATAATAATAATGATAATAATAATGATGATAATAATAATAATAGTAATGATAATAATGATGATATTGAAAATATCATTATTATTATTATTATTATTATTATTATTATTATTATCATTATTATTATTATTATTATTATCATTATTATTATTATTATTATTATTATTATTATTATTATTATTATTATTATTATTATCATTATTATCATTTTTATTATTATTATTCATTATCATTATCATTATCATCATTATTATTATTTCTATCTTTATTTTTGTTTTTTCATTGCTATTATTATATGCACATAATCATAATGATAATAATAGCAATGACAAAACAAAAATAAAGATAGAAATAATAACAATAATGATGTTAATGATAATGATAATGAATAATAATAATAAAAATGATGATAATAATAATAATAATAATAATAATAATAATAATAATAATAATAATAATAATAATAATAATGATAATAATAATAATAATAATAATAATGATAATAATAATAATAATGATAATAATAATAATAATAATAATAGTAACAATGATAATAATAATAATAATAATAATAATACTAGTAACAAAAATCATAATGATAATAATAGCAATGACAAAACAAAAATAAAGATAGAAATAATAACAATAATGATGATAATGATAATGATAATGAATAAAAATAATAATAATAATAATAATAATAATAATAATAATAATAATAATAATAATAATAATAATGATGATAATAATAATAATAATAATAATAATAATAATAATAATAATAATAATAATAATAATAATAATAATAGTAACAATAATAATGAAAACAATAATGATAGAAATAATAAATGATGCAATTATGATAAATAGAACTGTACTATTATAATAATGAAATGATAAAATTGATGATGATAATAATAGTAATGCGAATGATGTAATTATAATAAATAGTACTGTACTTTAATAATGATGAAATAATGAAATTGATGATAATGATAATAGTAATAATAATGATGTAATTATAATAAATAGTACTGTACTATAATGATAATGAAATAATAAAATTGATGATAATAATAACAATGATAATAATGATGTAATTATAATAAATAGTACTGTACTAAAATAATAATGAAATAATAAAATTGATGATAATGATAATAGCAATAACAATGACGTAATTATGATAAATAGTACTGTACTATAATAATAATGAAATAATAAAATTGATATTATCATCAATTTCATTATTTCATTATTATTATAGTGCAGTACTATTTATTATAATTACATCATTATCATTACTATTATCATTATCATCAATTTTATTATTTCATTATTATTATAGTGCAGTACTATTTATTATAATTACATCATTATCATTACTATCATTATTATCATCAATTTTATCATTTCATTATCATTATAGTACAGTACTATTTACCATAATTACATCATTATTATTACAATTATTATCATCAATTTTATTATCTCATTATTATTATAGTACAGTACAATTTATCATAATTGCATTATTGTTATTAGTATTAGTATTATTAGCGAAGATATGTGTCATCGTCGCTTAACGAAACAGTACAGTCTCACGAAAACATTTTATCTTCAAAGGAGTCCATCATGTCCCTGCTACTGAGTGCAAAGCAACCTTGAAGCTGCAGGAACCCTTAGATAAGGGGTCCAAATGTCGTATGAAAACAGTAGTAGTAATACATATATTCCTTTTGGTGTGGAGGAATGGATAGACGTATTTACCACTACCACAAGCTGCTAATAAACATGTGCTTATCTTCTTATAAAGAGTTCAAAGTAACATCAAGACAAAGACGATATGAATCCATCAACGTTGTGATGCCAGACACAGAGAGAGTGGTCAGCTCCTGATAAGGTTGGAGACCTGGTGAGTGCTGGCATATTGACCATGACGTAACTGGGAACTGTAGTGGACACTCAGGGTGGCGGAGGCTCCTCCCTGGCGTCTGATGTCCATTATACTCTAACTCGAGTATACCTAATAGTAGTTACATGTTTGATACTGAATTGATTATCATCTCACCTGAATGACAAGTACACACTTGAGTTCCGTAAACCAACTTAAGAGCATGATATATATTGCATAAAACTATCAAAAGCCCAATCACTGAGCAAACAGGGAAGACATCAGAGTGATATATGAAATTATTAAGACAACATTTGCCGTCCTACACTTCCATACGCCACAACACTAGGGCTACACTGGCCGACCAGGGTCACCTCCCCCGTGTCAACACACACTGAAGGTACACTGGCCGTACAGTGTCCACACAAGGACACCTGAACGCCGCCCAGTAGTCGATCAAGAGCAAGTTTAGGTGGATATATAAATTTACCCACTAAAGTAAAGAAATTTGCAAATAACATGAAACGTGAGTCCACGTTTGTTTAATACGAATTGACCGATTTACCACATACAAGGAACTGACACACATCAACAGTGTCTCAACTGAGTGATGAGAAAAATCAATGGATTATGACCTGAATCAGCAGCAGGAAAAAATCATTATCACATTCTCACTGATCCATCAGTGAGTTAATGAGTCACTAACACCCAGAACACGTCTTACTCATGCTGGATATATCTCCACATATATCAAGTCCAGGTTCTAAGACATTATGGGGTGTTGTACCGCCAGATGAGATTAATCAGATATATGATTATGAGCAGAAAAAGATGTTATCTATGTGTGATATGCAAGAGGAGGAAAACTACTCCCACACATCACATTTTACACACATTTCCACAGGACAAAGAAAGGTAAGGGGTATTGTTGTGATGGAATTGGTAAGACATTCATAAATATAAACGTAGGATGGGATAAATCTAAGACAAGTAGGTAACAAACAACCACATTTTTCTACAAACTCAACAAAGACAAAGGCGAATTTTTTAGATATCAAGAAGTACATACCATATTTCCCCAATACCTACAGTTTTGTAATTAAAGAAAAAAATATTCTTGAGCTTACTTATTGACGAGTCACTTATGCTAGTTAACTTTGTTTTCAAGCTCATTATTGCTAGAGTATTTCCCATCATCTCTTATCTGCATAATCACTTCATCAGGATCATTAGGCTTACGTGGACCAATTACAGGATATGTATGTAAATATGTTGCTTTAATGTTAAAGAATGAAATATGTCCTGGTTGATATGGCATGATTGTTGATGAAACCGTCTAGTTAATTTGGTCCCTAACATTGTGTTTAATGTTACCTATATATGTTATTGCTCATAGTTGTCTCAAGTCGTCCATACAACGCTTCATCCTTGGGAAAAACATAAAAAAAAGTTTTATATTATTTTCTTTTTTTTTTAAACTGAAAACTCACTGTAAAGTTTTCGTCAACAGACAGCCAGACAGCGCAAGGGTAATTAGTACCACCAGCTGTTGACAGCGCACAATTAAAGCAGTCATTGCTCGCGCGAGATTACTCCTGCTTTCCTGTCCTTCTTATATAGTCTTTGTACCACTACACACACACACACACACACACACACACACATATACACACACACCATCATTGATGTCATTATCTTTCCACTACAAGCTACATTACACTCTCCACAAGAGGTAATTCTGCCCAGTGTACACCCTCTATCGTATCCTCCCATCTTCACTATATTGATGTTTCATCTTCACTACACTAGTGCTTCAACTTCACTCTGTTAATCTATCGTCTAGGATATTAAATCAATGAGGAAACGCTAGTCTACTATATTTTTGTGTGGCTTCACTATATTTTTGCAAGTGCTGGTCTCTGAAAGTTTACTTCGTCAAGTAAATCACTCATCTCACCAGATCGCAGAAATGACTCACGTCCGCGCTGCCCATCGGTACCCTGGCAAGGAATCCTTCCTTGAATTTTTCGAGGCTCACATCCAGCAAACCGGGGCTGTTAAAGATTGTATAAGCCGAACTGAGCTATATTTGCGATACTGTGAATTCTGCGAAGGGTTCGGGTACGAGAAAGCTGCCGTCCTGAACGTCGGCAGAACACTGGGACGGTGGGGCATCAAGGCAGATCGCAGACTTGGAGGACGCAACGGCCGCCACCAGGAGTACGCCTACACCAGAATTGCCTGGTTGTCCGGCAGTGAGGGCCTGGCCCAGGGAGGAAAGCGGTGCCTTCCAGAATGCCAAAGGCCTTCCAGGAAGAGATCACGTCTGGATATCGAACCCGTGCACGAGAGAGTAGTGGTGAAGATCCAGACTCGGCATCAAGATGATGATGACCTGTGCAAAGGCGGACCCAGCGAGGAAACTGGTGTAGTTGACACAGGAGCAGCCGCCATCCCCATCAATGTTTCTTTGGCTCCCACCAAACAACGGGGCAAAGTGATGCCTACCACTGAATTGGTGACCTTGATCCCCTACTTCTATGGGGATGAATCAGGCCTGGTGGATCCCGAGTTACTCGTACTGGTCGTCGATGAAGACCCTGATGTGTCCGTCACTGCGACTGGAGGATCAGCAGCACCTGCAGCAGCAGCCGACCCTAAAGCTGAAGCTGCCGTGTTGAAGATTAAAGTCCACACCACCAACATTCATCCCTGAAATTCCTTGAACCTTAAGTTCCCGTCCCTGAGATTGGAGAAGCTGCTCCTCCTCGAGCAGTCGACCCTGTTATACCCGGTCCTCAGATGACACTTCCTATGGCAAAAGTTCTCATTCGGTTGCAAATTATTGACAAACTATTGTACGAATGAAGCGGTTACCATAAAGGATCAAATCGTTAGGAAAAGTTTCTAACATTTATGAGTTCCATCCATAGGGATGAAAAAAAGAAATAAGAAAAATACATCCATTCTGTTGGGTGCCATAAACATGGCACAAATGGACCCTAAGTCGAACTGCTGACCTCCTAGTGGTAGGGTCCGGGCAACTTTGAGGGAACATTAACCTTCAAAGGCTAACAGCAGTCGCACAAAAACAATAAAGATTAATCATTATTAGTCATTTACAATAATCATAGACGATGGTTATAGCCTCGCCCATTTATCATCTCATTCGCTGTGAACGAAATCATAGGCGACTCTGATTCCACCTACATCTATCAAGTTTATCTATTTATTCAACCATCTAACTATCTGTCTATCGTCCTTGTTTGAAGATTTTCTGTATCATGTAAATCTCAGCCATTGAAATGTCCTGAGATCAATGTCGTAGTGAACAAATGAATTCTAGTTTGGACTGAAATAGCCACGTTTTTGCACCTTCCTTCACCATTTGTCCACCATTTATTCCCGGTAAGGATTTACGAACTAACTTCTGAGTCGTATTACAAACATATGAAACAAGTCACCAACTCACTGTTTTGTTCATATTTTTTGCTATATTACATCTGTCAGTTTGTAACTGTAATCATCGGATGAATATCTTTATATATTTTGCTGCTGTTTCAGTTCCTTCATGACAATAATAAACCAGACCTTGTTTTCATCATGTAACATGCAGTTCAAGAAAGGCTATAGATGAGAAAAATCCAGTTGCATAAGTTCAATTAATTAGATTACACGCAGAATATTAGGCCTTCTTGACCAACACCATTTTAGACGTAATGGTTGCTCGATCATCGGCCGTTGACATAAAGAAAGAAAAACAAAATAATGTTTAGTAAAACTATATCAGTACAAATCCAATGTATCGTATGTACTGATATGAAAGATAATATATAGTCTGTATTGATATCAAAGACAATATAGGCAGCAAGTATGAATTTTTCCTTTATAAATGGAAGATCATGATTGCCACTGCGATCTCGACCTGCCGTTTTCTTAATGAAATGTACGTCTCCTAAGAACGAGGCGAGGCGACCGACGCTCACGTCTGGCTCGGCCCAGTTTGAGCATGTATATATATATATATATATATATATATATATATATATATATATATATATATATATATATATATATATATATATATATATATATATATCCCTGGGGATAGGGGAGAAAGAATACTTTCCACGCACTCCTCACGTGTCGCAGAAGGCGACTAAAGGAGACGGGAGCGAGGGGCTGGAAACCCTCCCCTCCTTGTATCATAACTTTTTAAATTGGGAAACAGAAGAAGGAGTCACGCGGGAAGTGCTCATCCTCCTCGAAGGCTCAGATTGAGGTGTCTAAATGTGTGTGGATGTAACCAAGATGAGAAAAAAGGAGAGATAGGTAATATGTTTGAGGAAAGGAACCTGGATATTTTGGCTCTGAGTAAAACGAAGCTCAAGGGTAAAGGGGAAGAGTGGTTTGGGAATGTCTTGGGAGTAAAGTCAGGGGGTAGTAAGAGGACAAGAAAAAGGTGAAGGAGTAGCAATACTCCTGAAACAGGAGTGGTGGGAGTATGTGATAGAGTGTAAGAAAGTAAACTCTAGATTGATATGGGTAAAACTGAAAGTGGATGGAGAGAGATGGGTGATTATTGGTGCATATGCGCCTGGGCAACACCACCACCACAACCACCAACACCACCATCACCAACACCATCACCACCACCACCACCATCACCACCACCACCACCATCACCAACACCCCCACCACCACCACCATCACCACCACCATCACCACCACCACCAACACCACCATCACCACCACCACCACCATCACCACCATCACCACCATCACCAACACCCCCAACCACCACCACAAAAAAAGTCAAAACATTTATGAACTTCGCAACCAGGTGCGTGCAGAAGTCTTTTTAACTGGCTCTTCCCTTTCTTCAAGAACTTCATTCGTTCCTTGTTACTTATATAAACATTCTGTTTAACATTATATCATGAGAAAACAGAAAGTAGAACCAAGAAAGGTATCCTAAATATATCTTTCTCTTACGCCTCCGAGACTATTTTCATCTTATTATCAAATCTCTTGCAGATATCGTGTCCACAGATACTTATCATAACAATCACAACAGATACTAATGGTACGTTGAACGTAGTGACCCCGTCCAATATATGGTGGTAATGGTCACGCCCGTTCATGCTTCAGATCAAAAACATTGGCCACCCTAAGTGTGGGAGCCAACCTGACTACACGGCTCCCTTTTCTAATGCCCGCAGGAGCAGACCTATGGGGAAAATAAGCATTGTATCAGGAGTGAATGAGAAGACAAGAACTACTTCTCAGAATTGAGGACCTATGAATTTATGGACATTTTGCTGCTATTGTGGGTTGCTTGCCAAGTACACAAACTTTTCTTGTGTTTAAAGTGGGTTTGAGAGCCTCTAGTGATACACACATTCTATTGTACTACTGAAGTATGGGTTGGTACGTCTGTAGTCTTCCTGCTTATCAAATTTATGTAAATATCTCCTTTTGTCACGTAAAACTACAGGCTCCCAAACCCCTACACTTTCCATGTTAGTGAAACGTACACTGGAAAGCACGCAGACATTTATATTACCGCGAAAGGCAGGCAGCCAACTTAAAAAGCTGGCAGACAAGTGACACAGCAGGCAAGCAGGCAAGCAGGCAAAAAGGAAAGTTGACAAAAGGGCAGGCAGGCAGGAAGGCAAGCAATCAGGTGGACAAACGCAGGCAAGCAGGCAATGAAAAAATAGAGACGCAGGCAATCAAACAAAAAGGCAGGTAGACTAGAAAGAAAATAAACAAAAACGCAGACAAGCAGATACGCAAGAAAAGAAAATAAAAAACAAGCAAGCATACAATGGTATCTTAGCAACATCTCTTCTTTATATATCAACTGAGTGTTGTATGTCATCTATCTCGTTCTTGTATCTCCCCTGACGACGTGATCATTACACAAAAGTGCACTTGGGAATTTTTATTCATATATATATATTTATTGGAAAGGCTCACAATTTTGCGCGTGATCAAGTATATTCATTAGAATCCACGGGAAAAATGCACTGTTAGGAATTATATATATATATTGGAAAGGATCACAATTTTGTGCGTAATCAAGATATTCCTATGAGTCCACGGGGAAAATGAAACACGATAAGTTCCCAAGTGTACTCTCGTGTTATAATCACATCATCAGGGGAGACACAAGAGAGAGAGGAATAGAACAGTCAGTTGATATACAACGAAGAAACGTAGCTAGGACGCTATTTGGTAAACATGCGATTGTCCAAGACAGACTTATCATGTTTCATTTTCCCCGTGTACTCATTAATACATACATATATATATATATATATATATATATATATATATATATATATATATATATATATATATATATATATATATATATATATATATATATATATATCTTCCTGGGGATAGGGGAGAAAGAATACTTCCCACGTATTCCCTGCATGTCGTAGAAGGCGACGAAAAGGGAAGAGCTGGGGGGGGGGGGGGGGGGGGGGGGGGGGTCTGGAAATCCTCCCCTCTCGTTTTTTTTTTTCTAAGAGAAAGAACAGAGAAGGGGGCCAGGTGAGGATATTCCCTCAAAGGCCCAGTTCTCTGTTCTTAACGCTACCTCGCTAATGCGGGAAATGGCGAATAGTATGGAAATATTTTTTTTTTTTTTTTTTTTTTTTTTTTTTTTATACTTTGTCGCTGTCTCCCGCGTTTGCGAGGTAGCGCAAGGAAACAGACGAAAGAAATGGCCCAACCCCCCCCCCCATACACATGTACATACGTCCACACACGCAAATATACATACCTACACAGCTTTCCATGGTTTACCCCAGACGCTTCACATGCCTTGATTCAATCCACTGACAGCACGTCAACCCCTGTATACCACATCGCTCCAATTCACTCTATTCCTTGCCCTCCTTTCACCCTCCTGCATGTTCAGGCCCCGATCACACAAAATCTTTTTCACTCCATCTTTCCACCTCCAATTTGGTCTCCCTCTTCTCCTCGTTCCCTCCACCTCCGACACATATATCCTCTTGGTCAATCTTTCCTCACTCATTCTCTCCATGTGCCCAAACCATTTCAAAACACCCTCTTCTGCTCTCTCAACCACGCTCTTTTTATTTCCACACATCTCTCTTACCCTTACGTTACTCACTCGCTCAAACCACCTCACACCACACATTGTCCTCAAACATCTCATTTCCAGCACATCCATCCTCCTGCGCACATCTCTATCCATAGCCCACGCCTCGCAACCATATATATATATCCCTGGGGATAGGGGAGAAAGAACACTTCCAACGCATTCCTCATGTATCGTAGAAGGCGACTGAAGGGGGCGGGAGCGAGGGGCTGGAAACCCTCCACTCCTTGTATTCTAACTTTCTAAAAGTACCTCAGAATACATCTACTAAACATTTCGCTTCAGATCCACGAGTGACGTTATTTTCTCCTCCTTAGTTACATACACAGTGTACAGGTTATTCTCTGTGAAACATGTGCAAGTCTGTCTCCTCCTACTCCACTGATCTATGACCTCCTGATCTCTGCTACCATTACAAAGAGCCTCGTTAGGTCACAGTTGTCTGCTGATGTTGGAATTCCTCTGTGCAATTCCTTGTATTTTAAGATTTGACTTTTAGTTGATAAGAATTTGGAGAGGAGTCTACCTAACGGTAACAATGATTCAGAAATATACTATGTAAATATACCGAACCTCTTGTATATGTTTTAGCTTCTTTAATCGGAGGAAAAAAAATTGCTATTAATTCCCGTCAAGACACATTGTAAACACGTGTGATAATGAATGTCAGGGAAATAAGAACCATGACAAAGGCAATGACTCAGATTAATGGCCTTGATGATAAAGACAAAAATGAATCATATGACGACGTGGGACAAACACAAGTTCCTTTGATATGATTAAAGCAGCTGGTGATTACTTCAAATGATGTTGAGGGAAAACAAAGAGAAAACTATGAGAATAACCTTTATTTTAGTGAGCTATCAAGAAATAATCTTGAATATGATAAACTAATGTCGGAGTTTAGTGAAGCTTGGGATGAATCTATGATATTTTGTTTGGAAAACGTAGCTGATGGATTCTTCTCTGTTCCTGAAACAATAGGTAAATCATCTTGTCCCAAATGGTGCCGAACAACCCTGTATGAGTAACGACCCTATATGAGTGGCTCATAGAAGACGTCACTGCCTATCCAGCCAAGCCGAGTGGGAGAGCTATAACCTGGAGGCCACACCTGGGAAGGTGTCACCTGGTACGTCCGGCTGGCCGGCGGTGGCAAGATTGGGCTGGAGTCAAGAACAAATACCTAACTAAGGCTGTTTACCCAGGCCACCTCCCCTGCCTGCCTGCCTGCCCGACCACACCTGGGAAACATAAGGAATAAGCGGAGATGCAGAACCTGCACCACGACAGAGGTGAGCTGTCTCCAGTCGCCATGGTAACTTGAGGAGAGAATGTTCGTGACCTGTGTTGGGAGGAGACCATATACTGTTCACCAGCCTTACGTATACAAGAGGTGTGGGGGCGGGTCGTCAACACAGCTCAGTAAACAATCAACAGTGGCGGTTATAGGTAGTTAGCTGAGAGTTCAATTGTAGCACTTAATCACCTGTTGTCGCTGTTAGATTCGTGTGGTCCTCGACTAACCATCACTCGCTGTCGTTGTTAGAGTTGCCAGGTTACGGGCCCTTACCTGTAGACAGTCCGCTGTCTGATCTTGTCTTACAGGTCAAATATTGTTTAGAGACTCGTCAAGTACTTGTCTGGCTCGGTCTCTTATGATAAGGAGTCTGCAATATGTATGCAGGTATGTTTAGCGTTAACCTTTCTGGTTATTGACCGTCCGTTACCAAACCAGAATCTGTACCTTACGGCAAAACATAAGAATCACGATATTTGCAACATGATAACATGTTTGACCATCAGCAGGTAAGGTCATCAAGCCGCACCATACATACGTCAGACAGTAACATCAGTTGTATAACAGGATGTATATATGTTGTTGGATTTAAGGGCTATCACCTAAAGGTCATGAAGCCAGAATGTGAACCATAAGTTCAACATAAAATGATCACCCAGGTCCAGCAGGTAGCTGGAATTCGTGAGGATTTTTGGAGGGTTTTCGTGTTGTTGTGAGGAAGAGAAAGAGAGAAAGAGATGGAGAGGAGGAGGGTAACAAGTGCTGGTGTTCAACCCAGGTGCTCCATTGTCAGTCAAGCCAAATATCCAGAGTAATAGTAAAGTGGGTTAGTTTTGGGGTTTTAGGTTCATCGACCGCCTGAGTCAGTAAGGTCAACAAGTTAGTCATAACCACCAATCAAATATTGTTAAACACCTTCACCTGTTGATGATGGCTGTACGGCCATACACACTCACTAAATATTTGACACATATACGTAATCCTATTTTTCTTTTTTTTCTTTTTTTTCACTTTCCGCTCTATCAACTGCTGGGGTCATAACTGTGCTAAACATCAAACTGTAACCACTATACAAATCATCCTGAACACATTTTCCAGAGGTTCAAGATCATTTTAAGACCATACACGTTCTCACTGCATATATGACCTTGTTCCTACGACCAATGTTTAAGTCTAACTGAGAGCGACCTATGGAAGGTCATTAGGTCACTAATCCTTTATATGTTCCACTTTAAAGTCACCTAACAGTCCTTTCAACATATTATTGTCTACATAGTTGGGACAGTGAAATATAGGAAGATGTACGTTCAAGGAAGACATATGCAATGACAGAGTTACGTGCAGCGACGACAAGTAGGACAGACAAACCTGAGAAATGGTTGTTGTTGATGGTGTGAACAGTATAATTATTATTACCACACATCACCAGCACACCTTTGATGGCGCTCCTACACCTTCGTGGCTGCTGCACTCCACACAGGAGCAGGGGATGATGGACACCTTTGAGCAAGAAGGTTTTCAATGACACTGTGCTATTTCTTCCCTTCCCTGGTCGATGATACAGCCTTTCCCCAAGGTTACTTGTCATTCCCAGTGTAACGACTTACGGGTTGAGTCCGGTAACACCTTTTCAATAATAGTATGTGACAGAGTGGAGTGACCAGGATGACCAGCGTGTTCTGCACCTCAACTGATTAATTGTATGATAAGGATATAGAGAATTACACACCATAAATGTCACTTGCAAGGATCAAGCCAGAGATGAAGCATAGATAACTAGAAGGGTTAAGGAAACAAAAATTGTAAAATACCTTTACCCGGGATCAGTAGCACCTGTGGTAATGGACACACCTTTGTAATGCTTGATCACTTACAACTGATCAACTTTAATACGAAAGTCTTAGGTATTGTCCCTCAGGAAAACTTTTTATACATATTTATAAAACACATATATATGTTAGATATACACTATCTCTAGAATATATCTTTACCTGGGACGTGTAACACTTGTGTGGATAGACACAACTTTGTAGTGCATGATCCATTACACGAAATGAACTTCACTAACGAAGAGTTATACAACGCGTCGTTGGAGAACATTAATCAAATACCTATACTGAATTTTTATGTTAGATAAAAGACATTTCTTGATAGTAAACATAAGAAATAATGACGAAAGATAAGAGACGTAGAGATAAATGTTTTATTGAAAAATTAAATTTTCCTGCCTTAAACTAGCTCCTTGCAATGGATTTTCTTTTCAATACCCACAGTAAGATATATTGTGTGGTTAATCAATATAAATGTTCATGTTTAACAGGTTTTCTATTTCTGATAGTATTTCACTGATTCAGGTTTAAGAACCTTGGTTCTGAACAACCATTATAATGCAACACAATACATATTTACCATAAATAAATCATTTATCACAATAACCATTATGTTTGTACCAGATTCTTTAAGTCCTCAATCACGTTTGTTAATATATAAGGCATTTTTCCGCCACATTTCAATACATAACATATATCTACACGTGTGGAAATATATGTATATGTTTTTATAAATTTTCTTTGGCTTTTATAATTAAGGTGTAAGATATCCATCTGAAGAAAATACTAGATAATATTATAGGTTATGTGTGTGTGTGTGTGTGTGTGTGTGTGTGTGTGTGCACATAGGAGTGAAAACATATTTTACACTTACAAGGTTAAGAGACGGGGCAACACGAGTGTACAAATCCTTCCTCAAAACTCTCACGTGATAATGATTAAAGTAGTCCACACACACACACACACACACACACACACACACACACACACACACACACAGAGCGGCGCCAGGCTGGAGGCGGGGCATCGTGACGTCACAGGCAAGTCCCTCCCCCCGCCAGATCCAAACATGTGTTGTGTCTGGTGATGGCGGTTCAAGATTTCCCACATTTATATTGATCTTTACATTATCATCCACTCCCAAAGTCACCTGGCATTCTTGTGTTTCAACAACAGACGTGATATATGCAACACCAGGCAAACATTGTACCATTATCTGATAGGTTAATTGGTGCACAATCAAGAACCAGTGAATTTCATCGCCGCCATAAGTAAGTAAGGAAGGTGACTTTAATGATGATAAATACGACCTGGTATGGCTGTGTCTACACACTACCGCCATCTGGTCAACATTGTACATACCAACATTTAAACTGTGACATTCAACCACAAGGTTTAAAGTCGCTCATGAAAACGCGAACTTAAAATCTATCCATTTAAATCTACCATTCATCAACAAACATTTAAACACCATCATTTTAACGTAAACCTTCCAGCTGCTTTATTTTACCAGAGTCCTTTAAGATACGTCATATAAACACGAAACTTAAATGTACGTTAAGCTTGTGCAAACCATCATTGAATCTCAAACTTTTGAATTAGAATTGCAATGAAAATGCGAACTTTTAACTCTGTCAAATTACAGCTATTGTACGAAATGATTCACTTAATTGACAAATTTTAATGTCAGTTAATTTAACGATATCCTTTATGGTTCATCTCTGAAACACAAACCTTTAAACTTTGTCTCTAGAACTGAACACAACCATTAAGTTTCATAACTGGAATGGAAATTTGGATAATCTATCAAAATTCGTCATATAACGCGAACTTTTAAATCCTTCCATTCAGTTGGGCCGTTACTTGCCTGGCTGCCATTCATAATATGTCCTTTTATATTGTATGTTGACTACGCTCTCATTCATTCGTCATTTGGATCGTCTCACTGATATTCCATTCATAAACTTCATTCCTAAAGCTTATTTTTGACCACCATGTTGTTTCCTTAAGGTTTATAATTCTTTGTGTATTTAATAATAGAAGATTCAATGATATTTCTCGTGGTACTGGAATTAGAGTTAATAATGCCATCTCAGTTATTAACTCTAACTCAAGTACCACGAGAAATATCATTGAATCATCTATTTCTGAATACACAAAGAATTATAATCTTAATATTAGTGATGGTCTATACAAATTGGATAACTTTAATGTTGATGAAATATGTAAACAATTCACCTTCTTGTCCACATAATAAGTTTATGATGCGCTTGTTGTCTGTCTTGGACAATCACATGTTTACCATATGGCGCCCTAGCTACGTCTCTTCGTTGTATATCAACTGACTGTTATATTTCTCTCTTGTGTCTCCCTTGATGATGTGAGTATTACACGAAAGTGCACTTGGGAACTTATCGTGTTTATTTTCCCTGTGAACTCATAAGAATATACTTGATCACGTGCAAAATTGCGATCCTTTTCAATATATATATATATATATATATATATATATATATATATATATATATATATATATATATATATATTCTTTTTTTTTTTTTTCAAACTATTCGCCATTTCCCGCGTTAGCGAGGTAGCGTAAGGAAACAGACGAAAGAAATGGCCCAACCCCCCCCCCCCCCATACACATGTATATACATACGTCCACACACGCAAATATACATACCTACACAGCTTTCCATGGTTTACCCCAGACGCTTCACATGCCTTGATTCAATCCACTGACAGCACGTCAACCCCGGTATACCACATCGCTCCAATTCACTCTATTCCTTGCCCTCCTTTCACCCTCCTGCATGTTCAGGCCCCGATCACACAAAATCTTTTTCACTCCATCTTTCCACCTCCAATTTGGTCTCCCTCTTCTCCTTGCTCCCTTCACCTCCGACACATATATCCTCTTGGTCAATCTTTCCTCACTCATCCTCTCCATGTGCCCAAACCACTTCAAAACACCCTCTTCTGCTCTCTCAACCACGCTCTTTTTATTTCCACACATCTCTCTTACCCTTACGTTACTCACTCGATCAAACCACCTCACACCACACATTGTCCTCAAACATCTCATTTCCAGCACATCCATCCTCCTGCGCACAACTCTATCCATAGCCCACGCCTCGCAACCATACAACATTGTTGGAACCACTATTCCTTCAAACATACCCATTTTTGCTTTCCGAGATAATGTTCTCGACTTCCACACATTCTTCAAGGCCCCCAGAATTTTCGCCCCCTCCCCCACCCTATGATCCACTTCCGCTTCCATGGTTCCATCCGCTGCCAGATCCACTCCCAGATATCTAAAACACTTCACTTCCTCCAGTTTTTCTCCATTCAAACTCACCTCCCAATTGACTTGTCCCTCAACCCTACTGTACCTAATAACCTTGCTCTTATTCACATTTACTCTTAACTTTCTTCTTCCACACACTTTACCAAACTCAGTCACCAGCTTCTGCAGTTTCTCACATGAATCAGCCACCAGCGCTGTATCATCAGCGAACAACAACTGACTCACTTCCCAAGCTCTCTCATCCCCAACAGACTTCATACTTGCCCCTCTTTCCAAAACTCTTGCATTTACCTCCCTAACAACCCCATCCATAAACAAATTAAACAACCATGGAGACATCACACACCCCTGCCGCAAACCTACATTCACTGAGAACCAATCACTTTCCTCTCTTCCTACACGTACACATGCCTTACATCCTCGATAAAAACTATATATATATATATATATATATATATATATATATATATATATATATATATATATATATATATCCTTCAGTATGTTTACTTTCGATACTGAGGAACAAAAGAAGGAGCCAAACAAGTAAATTTCGTCAAAGACATCTCTCTTTTCTTAACGCTGCCTCGCAAAGATTTTCATTAATTCATATTGAAGAAACAGACACATTTTTCTATTGTCTGGTTAGCTCAGTGGTAGAGCGTGAGTCTCACACACTCAAGGTCGTGGGTTCGAGACCCACACCAGACATAATTTTTGTCTTTATCTTTTTTCATTTTGTCCGCATCACATGTGTGCAACATTCAGTATGTTCGTCCAACGTTAGAGTGAAGATCTTCACAATAAATTGGGGTTTTCGACCTTATCTGGAAGGGTCAGGTCCACCAAGACGTCCTTGAAATCTTCCAGAAGCTTCTGGCGATCCTCCTCCAACTGCTGGGCACATCAGAGTTAACATGGGCCGGACATCGGTTGTGGAACGACTTAATCTGCTTCCGGTAGTTAGCAGGGATGATAATGAGGGCTCTGACCTCATACCAGGTCAGCTTAGTTCCAGTCTATTGCTTAGTTCCAGTCTATTGCTTAGTTCCAGTCTATTGCAACGACAATAAAAAAGTAAAACTCATTTCTTCGTGAAAAATTGAGAGGAAAACACGAGAGGAACATGGAGACTTACCCTGTGGTTACTTTGCCGGCAAGTCGGCAACGGTCGGTTAAGCAGTATTTTGCCGTGGTAATCTCAGTGCTTTATGTAATACTAAGTGCCAGAAAATGTTCTTGGGGGCGTAGCTCAGTGGTAGAGCACTCGCTTGGCATGCGAGAGGACCCGGGTTCAAACCCCGGCGCTTCCATTTTTGTTATTTGGGAAATTCATTTTCAGTCGTGTATATATATATATATATATATATATATATATATATATATATATATATATATATATATATATATATATATATATATTTATATATATATATATATAAACATACATATATATCGTCCGATCAGGGAAGTTAAGCAACGTTGGGTCTGGTTAGTACTTGGATGGGTGACCGTCTGGGAACACCAGATGCTGTTATCCCTGGGGATAGGGAAGAAAGAATACTTGCCTCGTATTCCCTCTGTGTCGTACAAGGCGAATAAAAGGAGAGGGAGAGCGAGACTGGAAATCCTCTCCTCTCATTTTCAATTTTCCCAAGAAAGGAACAGAGAAGGGACCAATTGAGAATATTCCCTCAGAGGCTCAGTGTAGTGAGAGTGTAGTGGGGAAGAGCATAGTGATGATAAGGATATTGTCAAGATAGCTTGTAGTGAAGATACGAATTTAGTGAAGATCCGAATGTAGGAGAGATAAGGGTATTCAAAGAGTAAAGTTTATTCAAAATGATTATGTAGTGAAGATAAGAACTATTTTTAGTGAACATCAGGGAGTACAATGATGATGGTATGATAGAAATAACGGTGTAGTGAAGAAGAGGGTATAGTGAAGATATAATTTAGTGAAAATAAGCTAGTAGTGAAGATACACGTTATTGAATATGAGGTTGTAGTGAACTTAACCATATTGACCTGATCCCCCAAATCCTCCAAACTACGTTCAAGGACGGATCCAAAGCCAACCGAAAAGGTTATTTCTCTGTGTATTGTTAGTGGTGGTGATGGTGTGTAGGTGTGTGTAATCATCTATTTGCACTGTATTAGGAGGGAGTTTTACACTCGTGGGGCCCCGTGTAAGTACGTTGTTTGTGTGAGCGGGTAAAATCTAAAGCCTTCCTTGAAACCAGCTTAGTCAAGATAAGGTCATATGAAGATGAGGTTGTAGTGAAGATTATAATAAGCCTTGCATAGTGAAGATCAAGGGATCAAGGAGAGGAGATATAGTAAAGAAGATTATAGTGAACACAAAAGGATTCAAGCTACGTGGAGGGTCGCCTTACGGACTCAATTGAACTTACATTTTAGGTCAAAGGCATCACTAGTACACCCCGTCCAGCCTTAAAGTTTATCCGTGCACACACACACACACACACACACACACACACACACACATATATATATATATATATATATATATATATATATATATATATATATATATATATATATATATATATATATATATATATATATATATATGTATATATATATATATATATATATATATATATATATATATATATATATATATATATATATATATATATATATATACTATCCCTGGGGATAGGGGAGAAAGCATACTTCCCACGTATTCCCTGCGTGTCGTAGAAGGCGACTAAAAGGGGAGGGAGCGGGTGGCTGGAAATCCTCCCCTCTCTTGTTTTTTTTTTTAATTTTCCAAAAGAAGGAACAGAGAAGGGGGTCAGGTGAGGATATTCCCTGTAAGGCCCAGTTCTCTGTTCTTAACGCTACCTCGCTAACGCGAGGTAGCGTGTCCTACCTCAAAGATTGTTGTAGCTGTCTGGTCGACCATTTCACCAATTCCAAAACGTCATTTTAAAGAAACACATTGAATTAAAGAAACTTGCAATGGAGGAGACTTTTCGCATTACAAGAGAGAAGAAACTTGCCTTTCAAATGGCAATACCGACATATTGGAAGAACCGGACGTTGGACTATTGCTATGATAGATTAAGGAATGAAAGCAATAGGCTACAAAATGACACTAAATTGTAAGTTGGACCATCTTATTAATACAGCGACTGGACTAAGAACACAAACCCTTCTTTTGTGATAAACCTGTCTGATAAACAACTAGATAAAGATTCCTTGTGTGCATTAGGCTATGGATTAAGTTTTGTGTGCTCTAACAGGGAAACCATCTGTGTAGATGTCACATAGTCTTTTTGTAATTTAGAGAAATACAGTAATTCAAGTAGTGATGAAATTAATATCTGTAAGATTTAGTGTATGCCAGTTTGTCAAAACCAGTGGAATCTAGTTGCCCTAAAAGATTTATAAGAGCTATTAACACCTGAAAAGAAGACAAGGATATAAATATTACTAAAGCAGATAAGGCTAACACTGTTGTGATTTTAGGCAAAGTAACTTTTTATCTAATTTTCTTTTAAATGATGACACAACATATTCTAAACTCAGTAAAAATCCCTTAGAAGCAGTTAGTTCCCATTTCAATCGAGAAATGAAGGTGCTGTTGAAAGGTAATGGTTTTCTTATCAAAGTTTATCTTTTTCCCCTTCATGCCCATATATGTATGGACTTATCAAAACACATAAACAGAATTTTCCAGCAAGACCTATAGTGAGTTCAGTAGGCTCCATCACATATAGACTGTCAAAATGGTTAGTTTCTTTATCAAACCATTTAGTGGGTAAGGTGTCAAATTCTAATATCATGAACAATATACATTTAGTCAACAAGCTAAACAATATCAATGCTAATTTTGATTTCAAACTAGTCAGCTTCGTTGTTTCCTCACTTTTCAAAAAGTTCCAGTTGATGACCTTTTAGAATACATATTTGATGTCTTGGATGATATTCACTTACCTGTTTCAAAGATTGTTTTCATTGATCTGATAAAATTATGTATAAAAGATTGTGTGCTTCAATTCAAAAGAGATTCTTATGCTCAAAAATTTGGTATGGCAATGGGTAACCCTCTTTCACCTGCACTAAGTAATCTTTATATGGAATTTTTTGAAACAAAATTACTAAAGGATATTTTACCTTCTAATGCAATTTGGTTTAGGTTTGTAGATGATGTTCTTTGTGTCTGGCCAACAAATGAAAATTTACAAATATTTCTCCCCTTACTTAACAATTTAGTACCTTCCATCAAATCTACTGTAGAAAATGAAAATAATGGTATGTTACCATTTTTAGATTCCATGATCCATAGGCAAGGAAACAAGTTTAAGTTTAGTCTCCCGCGTTAGCGAGGTAGCACAAGGAAACAGATGAAAGAATGACCCAACCCACCCACATACACATGTATATACACAAATGCCCACACACGCACATATATACATTTTTTTTTTTTTTTTGCTTTGTCGCTGTCTCCCGCGTTTGCGAGGTAGCGCAAGGAAACAGACGAAAGAAATGGCCCAACCCACCCCCATACACATGTATATACATACACGTCCACACACGCAAATATACATACCTACACAGCTTTCCATGGTTTACCCCAGACGCTTCACATGCCCTGATTCAATCCACTGACAGCACGTCAACCCCGGTATACCACATCGATCCAATTCACTCCATTTCTTGCCCTCCTTTCATATATATATATATATATATATATATATATATATATATATATATATATATATATATATATATATATATATATATATACCTCGCAAACGCGGGAGACAGCGACAAAGCAAAAAAAAAAAGAAAGATATATATATATATATATATATATATATATATATATATATATATATATATATATATATATATATATATATGTATGTTTACCAAATGGCGTCCTAGCTTCGTCTCTTCTATGTATATCAACTGACTGTTATATTCCTCCCTTGTGTCTCCCCTGATGATGTGATTATTACACGAAAGTGCACTTGGGAAATTTTCATGTTTCATTTTCCCCATGGACTCGTAGGAAAATATATATATATATATATATATATATATATATGTGTGGATCAGGTGTTTGCTTTGAAGAATGTATGTGAGAAATACTTAGAAAAGCAAATGGATTTGTATGTAGCATTTATGGATCTGGAGAAGGCATATGATAGAGTTGATAGAGATGCTCTGTGGAAGGTATTAAGAATATATGGTGTGGGAGGCAAGTTGTTAGAAGCAGTGAAAAGTTTTTATCGAGGATGTAAGGCATGTGTACGTGTAGGAAGAGAGGAAAGTGATTGGTTCTCAGTGAATGTAGGTTTGCGGCAGGGGTGTGTGATGTCTCCATGGTTGTTTAATTTGTTTATGGATGGGGTTGTAAAGGAGGTAAATGCAAGAGTCCTGGAAAGAGGGGCAAGTATGAAGTCTGTTGGGGATGAGAGAGCTTGGGAAGTGAGTCAATTGTTGTTCGCTGATGATACAGCGCTGGTGGCTGATTCATGTGAGAAACTGCAGAAGCTGGTGACTGAGTTTGGTAAAGTGTGTGGAAGAAGAAAGTTGAGAGTAAATGTGAATAAGAGCAAGGTTATTAGGTACAGTAGGGGTGA
>NC_092293.1:12754758-12791261 GCF_036320965.1 Panulirus ornatus | reverse complement strand
CCGAGTGACGTAGCTTATCCCACCTCGTTAGAAAGAAAACTTACCTGTATTTGAATTAATGAACGGGCAAAGAGAAGACAAAATTTTAAGACACATTTATATACAACTATATAAATTATATTATATACATTACAACATTTCCTGCACTTTCCATCACAAACTTGCTGAGGTCATAACCTTGTAGTTACCATTACCTTACAACCTTAAGGATGGTGGTCTACAACACCTCAGATTGATGGAGAAAACGAAAAGTTTCGTTTTACTATTAAGACTCACAGAAATACGGTAATTCCACTTCACTACCTCTAACTACTAGTTATTTTACTTGTTGATTTTCACGGCTAAGATTTTCATCCTCTGAGCGAAGCCATACAATAATCGTCCTTATCTACTCTGAGCATTGGATAGCCTCCTGATGATCAAGATTGCTGTTTTGGTTGTCCGTTTCCCTTGTTACTGCTGCGCCTCACTGCACACCTTACATGAGTGCCTTCCACAGTATTAGGGACAGCTGCTGGACCTCACTGTAGCTACTTCTGGGACGGTTGCCAATCTTCCTCGTATTCCCTCATGACCACAGCGCCAAACCGACTCCCGCCATCAGGCCGAAACGCACAAACATTTCTGACAAAATTGAGACAACCGCTTTCGCGTCAGTTTTGACACCAAGTGAATTTATACGACAATTACGTTCAAGATGCTTGATTTTTCGTTCATTGATTGAACAGAAGCAACCAACGATGGTTGCTACTGCCCAATCCATGAAGTCCCCCCCACCACGGAAAGGTAACCAAGCTTCGGGGGGGATGGGTGTTTACCCTGACGCCAACGGAGAAACTCAATACAATATTTTTATTATAACTTTCCTTAATCTTGAAAAATGAATCAATTAGAGGGAACAATAGCACCAGCCATATGAAGATTGGCTAACCGACTCCTTGCACATTGTGTAGAAAGTGATTTCTTTGAGGGTTGCTTTATGGAAGGCACGGTAGCGTCGGAAGAGTTTCATTTTTTCTTTGAAGACGAAGGAAATTATCCCGGTGAATTTATGTATTTTTTTTTGGGCGGGATAATGTTCCCATTTTTTTTCTTTGTTTTTCAATGTCCCTATGTAGATATTATGTGCCATCCACTACTGGGAGAAAGCCAGACTTCCGCCAGATTAACGTAATCCTTGTCGGGGCGAAACTAAAGTTGTCTTGGTGTTGGTTCCTCAGTGATAACCCAAACACAAACACAAACACACCTCCAAGTGTCCACTCTAGGGCCGTGTTCTCCTGCAGCACCAGCGGGAAGAAAGAACTCAGGTTCCTCACCAACTGAATCTTTTGGCACGGGGAACGTGTGTCATCTCGACACGCCTTTTAACGCCCGTACGTGGTGCGGAGTGCAGTCGGTCTGTAACGTAGGACATGTCATGTGTTATTGGTCCCAGTCGGTCTAGAATGCTGGGCCTGACATGTGTTGGGGGACCAAGTCGGTCTTGAATGGTGGGCCTGACATGCGTTGGGGGACCAAGTCAATCTTGAATGGTGGGCCTGACAGGTCTTGAGACCTGCCATGTCTCCCTGAAGGTGGGCCTGACAAGTGGGATGGGCTGCATTTCCTCATGGATGGTGGGTCTGGTAGGGAGTGTGGGCTGCAGTGCCACTTCAGTGGGCGAGGTCACTTGGTCAGCATCAGTGGGACGGTGAGGTTTCACTTTTGCACAGCGACCGTTGACGGAGAGTGGTGTCACGTCGGCAAGAAGTGCCTTCTTGTAGGAGGCATAGCAGGGGTACTGGATGACGGCAATCCCGCGGTGGTTCTCGTACGTGGATGCAGCCAGGATACTTCTCCGTGTGGGGCTCGCTTCGTGGTTGGTGGATGTGGCCCTCCCCGCCACATGGTCACGGTGGTTGACCTATTTTACGTCAACACATTACGAGGTCAAACTCACCAAATCCATATGGCGTTCATACCAGCTTCACCCATATTCCATTTCCTCCAATTCCACTTCTGGGTATTCCACCTCCATATCCACACAGCCAAATTCCACTCCATCCATGACTTCCACGTCCGGGTATTCCACCAATTCCACTCCATCCATCTCTTCAACGTCTGGGTATTCCACCTCCATATCCACACAGCCAAAGTCCACTCCATCCATCACTTCCACGTCTGGGTATTCCACTTCCATGTCCAAACAGCCATAGCCCATGTCAAATACATGGACATATTCAAATTCCATCTCCTGGACAAAGGAGGATCGTCCTACTTCCTTGGTGAACATTATTATATTGAAGTGTTCGAGGAAAGGTTGAGGGAGCTTGCAAGGCGGAGCAGAGATGTTCACTCGACAGAGGTCACAGCTCAAATGATGCTCTCGGTCCCGGCTCCCGCCCTTATATAACCTGGGAACTGATCATATCCTAGCATAGCTTAATATAGAGAAGTCTAATATAGTGAAGTCAATGCTTTAATACAGTTAAGTTTATTTATCAATAGTTTAATACATGTGCCTCACAACAGTTCCTTCACCCGTACAATGTCCCATCACAGAACACAAGGATTGTCATTATAATTCGTTTTTATCAGCAGAAATTAGATTAAAGTGACAAAAGATAAGTGGTTTAATATGTTATGTGTGTTCTCTGTCATCATAAAGATGGCCATCTCCCCTGATGTGTAAAGAAAACATCAATTTTGCCGAGGCTGTGGTGAAGATAAGAACACAATGATATGATAATGTGGTCATACAATGGTGTAGTCAAGATGTTGTGTTAGAACTATGTAGTGAAGATGGGAGTGTTGTGAAGAGGAGGATTTAGTGAAAATATATATTTTTCTTCACGCTGAGCCATTCCATATAGATGAATATATCTATAATCTAATTACGGTAAATTACCATATGACTTTAACGGCACCAGCCAGAAGGAAAAATGTCGGATATAGGAGTGACTGAATATTTTGTCGGGTACAGAAATAATTGAATATTTGGTACGATCGATCAAAATGCTTTTTATAGGGAAATAATTTCTGATTTTTCAAATGATTTTTTCCATCTGTTGGAACTGGTGTAAGTAATTAAAGATATGAAAACCGATGGAAAAGTTCAGTTTAACGCTTCTACGAATGTCTTGCTGCGTGTTTGGGAAGAGCAGTAAACTACAGGAATATATTGGTCTAATGTCCCCTGCTCGTCCAACAGCAGATATTGTATGGTCTGAGACATTATTTCTGGTGGAGGTGGATTCTCTCCGGCATTGCGTAAATCACTTCCACAAACTTGCGCCATTTTGCACAAATACAGATCCGATATGACGCATTTCCCAGCTCTGTTACGTTATGGACCCTATTCATCCTAGCCTAACCTATCCTAAATAGAAAGGTGTGGAATAATGTGCAACATTTCTCCTTCACTACAAGTGATAACAAACCTAGGCTATACAGCAACCAGGAACGTCCATATTTGTCTAACTTCTCACATGTCTGTGTCATCTGTCTGCAAACATGTCGACCATTACCATGAGGGCAATTGCGGCTTTTGATTTTGAATATCACACGTTTCCTCTCTGCCGTGAGATCTTCATACTTAAATAAAATGGTGGGCCGTAAGAAATATATGTCCATCGAAGGTCAACTATATGGCTCAGTTCCATCATCAGTTTCCAAGAAAACTGAAAAGGTGATGTCTCACCGAGATTCGAACTCGGATTGCTGGATTTAGAGTCCAGAGTGCTAACCCTTACACCATGGGACCTGATAAAAACAGATGTGATTTCATTTGTTTTACATATAATCAACCAGAGGCCATTCCTCCCTCCCTGCCTGCAGGGTTCAAGGTTTTCTAGAAGGTTCTCGAACATTCTGAGTAGGAACTGCCATTGAGAGGACGTAGTTATACGTATCATTAATGATATTGTTGTTGACTTTCTGATTAAGAAAGATAGATAAATAGATAGATCGATAGATAGATAGTTAAAAAAAAGATATTAGATAGATCGGTAGTTATGTAAGGCTGTATATGTCAATTTTCACAGAAATCATTGATATCTGCGTTATTCTGCAAGAAATACATGTACATGGATGTAGTGATAATATGGGTTAGGTATAAGACCAGTCGTATTGAGATTGTAGTGAATGTGACCATTGACTTCAACCTTAATGGTGTAGTGAAGATAAAGTTGTAGTGAAGATAAATCTTGAAGTGACTCATAAGGTTGTTGTGAGTACAAGGATGCATCGTAAATGAGTACTTCCTACCTGAAAGTCAACAATTACAAAATTGATCAAGTATAACAACATCCTCGGACAACCAACTACAAACACCAACCATAGAGTGAACCTGACTGTCATCTAACGACGACCTCTCAAAGGTAATGATCTTACCAGAATCTTCGAGAACCTTCTAGAAAACCTTGAACCCTGCAGGCAGGGAGGGAGGAATGGCCTCTGGTTGATTATATGTAAAACATTTAGATGAAATCACATCTTTTCTTATCAGGTCCCATGGTGTAAGGGTTAGCACTCTGGACTCTGGATCCAGCAATCCGAGTTCGAATCTCGGTGGGACCTCATCTTTTCAGTTTTCTTCGATACTGATGATGGCCGCATTATTCTGTACGTTATATATACATTCATATATATACATAAATATGTATATATAAACATATACATGGAATAATATGGTTTTATCAATAGCCGGAGACCATTCCTCCCTCCTTGCCTGCAGAGTTCATAGTTTTCTTGAAGGTTCTAGAAGATTCTGGTGAGATAATTGCCATTGAGAGGACGTTGTTATACTTCATATATCAATGATTTTATTATTGTTGACTTTCAGATAAAGATAGATAGATATATAGATAGATAGATAGTTAGATTGATAGATTGATAGAGCGATATTTAGATAGGTATATAGATAGATAAGTTTCATCAATACTGTATCTTACGCCATCTCCTGTTGCTGGACATATGTTCAACCAGCATTGGGAAAACCTCCAGTAGACCTTAATGTAAAGCAAGATAATAACAAAACCTGCAATAAAAGAATACGATCAACTCCCCAGTGCAGAAATATTGTGACCAGAAAGTCTTCCAGGAAGATGTCAGACACTTCCACGGGAATCACAAACATAACATCAAATATCTGAAAGTCAACAATAACAAAACTAATTATGATAATGAAACTATAATAAGAAAAATGATAAACATATGGAAAATAGTGTTTTAGATCATGCCTCTAGAAAACAAACTTTAACGAAAACTGTGAAAAGAAATACCCATCTGGCTGATTCGACACAGTAAAAGGACCATCCCACAACCAACTCTAAACTGAACCTGACTGTCCCCTAACAACGTCCTCTCAATGGTATTTATCTTACCAGAATCTCGTAGAACTTTCCAGAAAATCAAGAACTCTGCAGGCAAGGAGGGAGGAATGGCCTCTGGCTGCTGATGATAACCACATTATTCTATATATATACTTTTACCTACAACCGAAGGTTGACCGGCCAGCCCAAGTGGCTACAGAGGTTGTATCCATGAAAGAAACGGACCCACCAGCAAACGAATTCGGTTGGCAGGTTGTATCGAAGAAGAGGAAAAAGAAGGTTGCCCAACCAGCCCAACCAGAAGGGTGTAGCAAAGAAACGAAAGAAGGCTGCCCAACCAACCTGGGTGGTAGTAAGGATGGCTGCTCCACAACCCCAGGTCGTTAGGCAGACTGTAGCCATGGAAGAAAGGAAGGCTACTAGTCCACCAGCCCAGGTACCGAGTGAGCGTGTAGCTATGCTGGCTGACCCACCAGCCCGGGTAGATAGCTACGCCCAGATGGCTATGTCGGGTGCAGCAAAGAAGCAAACCCCACAACTACTCCACGAGGTTTGCAAGCCTGCACCCAAAAAGATGAAGACGAAGGTTGCCACACTACCCAATGCACCACCACATGTCTAGAAAGGGAAAAGGTGGACAGAATGGCTGGAGGTCCCACTCCAACAACAAAATCACCTTAGGAGCCAAGTTCCATCCATTATTGAATATATATATATATATATATATATATATATATATATATATATATATATATATATATATATATATATATATATATATATATATATATATATATATTGACGTGCTGTCAGTGGATTGAATCAAGGCATGTGAAGCGTCTGGGGTAAACCATGGAAAGCTGTGTAGGTATGTATATTTGCGTGTGTGGACGTATGTATATACATGTGTATGGGGGTGGGTTGGGCCATTTCTTTCGTCTGTTTCCTTGCGCTACCTCGCAAACGCGGGAGACAGCGACAAAGCAAAAAAAAAAAAAAAAAAAAATATATATATATATATATATATATATATATATATATTTTTTTTCATACTATTCGCCATTTCCCGCGATAGCGAGGTAGCGTTAAGAACAGAGGACTGGGCCTTTGAAGGAATACCCTCACCTGGCCCCCTTCTCTGTTCCTTCTCTTGGAAAAAAAAAAAAAAAAAAGATATATATATATATATATATATATATATATATATATATATATATATACTTCTGTATGTTTACTTTCGATAATGAGGAACAGAAGAAAGAGCCAAGCAATATAGATTTCGTCAAAGACATCTCTCTTTTCTTAACGCTGCCTCGCAAAGATTTTCATTAATTCAAATTGAAGAAACAGACGTATTTTCTATTGTCTGGTTAGCTCAGTGGTAGAGCGTGAGTCTCACACACTCAAGGTCGTGGGTTCGAGACCCACACCAGACATATTTTTTGTCTTTATCTTTTTTCATTTTGTCCGCATCACATGTGTGCAACATTCAGTATGTTCGTCCAACGTTATAGTGAAGATCTTCACAATAAATTGGGGTTTTCGACCTTATCTGAAAGGGTCAGGTCCACCAAGACGTCCTTGAAATCTTCCAGAAGCTTCTGGCGATCCTCCTCCTACGACAGCAACATGGAGACTTACCCTGTGGTTATTTTGCCGGCTAGTCGGCAACGGTCGGTTAAGCAGTATTTTGCCGTGGTAATCTCAGTGCTTTATGTAATACTAAGTGCCAGAAAATGTTCTTGGGGGCGTAGCTCAGTGGTAGAGCGCTCGCTTGGCATGCGAGAGGACCCGGGTTCAAACCCCGGCGCTTCCATTTTTATGTGGAAAATTCATTTTCAGTCTCGTATATATATATATAAGTATATATATATATATATATATATATATATATATATATATATATATATATATATATATATATATATATATATATATATATATCGTTCGATCAGTCAAGTTAAGCATCGTTGGGTCTGGTTAGTACTTGGATGGGTGACCGTCTGGGAACACCAGATGCTGTTATCCCTGGGGATAGGGAAGAAAGTATACTTGCCACGTATTCCCTGCGTGTCGTACAAGGCGACTAAAAGGGGAGGGAGCGGGAGGCTGGAAATCCTTTACTCTCATTTTCAATTTTTCAAAAGACGGAACAGAGAAGATATAAAGATATTGTAAAGATGTAACTAATATAAGATATAAGAATGAATGGAAGATACGAATGTAGCTGAAACAAGGAGTAATGAAGATTAAGGTGCAATGAAAATTATTCTGTAGTGAAGATGAATATATATGTTGAGATTTTGTATTGAACATGAAGAAGTGATGATAATGATGAGAGTGTAGTAACGATAAGAGTTTAGTTAGAGAGTAGTGACAATTGCCTTTGCAATGATAATTAGAGGGTAACACAATGAGGAACACAAACTTTCCAAAGCTACGTTCAAGTCAGACTTTGAACTAAGTTCGGTAAACAGAAGGATGATGTTAAGATGAGAGTGTAGTGAGGAAGAGTATAGTGATGAGAAGGATATTGTCAAGATAGGTTGTGGTGAAGATACGAATGTATTGAAGATACGAATGTAGTAGAGATAAGGGTTATCAAGGGGTAAAGTTTATTCAGAATGATTATGTAGTGAAGATAAGAACTATTTCTAGTGAACATCAAAGAGAACAATGATGATGGTATGGTAGAAATAACGGCGTAGTGAAGAAGAGGGTATAGCGAAGATATAATTTAGTGTAATGGATCATGCATTACAAAGGTGTGTCCATCCACACAAGTGTTACACGTCTCGGATAAAGATATATCTAACATATATATGTCTTTTATAAATATTTGTAAATTGTTCTCCTGACGAACAATACCTATGGTTTACGTATCAAATTTCATCGCTTGTAAGTGATCAAGCATTACAAAGGTGTGTCCATTGCCACAGGTGCTACTAAGAAATGTTATCATTCCCTTAACACAGTTACCAAACCCCACCAGTGGCATAATTATCACTTTCATTAATAAATTTACTGGAATTTTGATCACTGTCATCTTTACCATTCATACCATACAATTATTTTCAGCAATCTAACTTATGCATTATTATTACTGTACATTACGTACATTACAGCAGTAGTGATCTTTCGTGTGTGATAAAAGATGGTGACGTCTTTCCCATACACATATCATCAAATATTTACATTACTCTATATAGCACACTACACTTCCCTATCAAAACACACGCCTTTTACTATCCTCAAGATTATCATAACTACCCTACATTTAAACAGGATTAACCATCCTTGATATGCACATATTCATGCCTACCACAAGTATTATCATAACTACTCTAGACAATACAAAAACATAACTACAACCATACGAAGGTTACAACCAAACTATATTTTTTATCCGGGATATTAAGAGAACATGTCACCAACCATTTCTCACTAAAACAAAAACAGATCATCCATCATCATGCGCACTGTGTACAAAAACGTTCAACGTGTCCTGCCAAAGATTGGATCAACAAAACCTAAGGAAATGCTGCTCATGCTCCTGGACCGGCTACCATGGCGCAGTGGATCCACCTGGTCATTGGTTACCCTCCCATATTTTGCACAGGCATTGTTGTACCTTGTGGGTATGTGCAGGCGTGTGTTTCTCTCATGTCTTCGTAAGGGTGTTCGCCTGGCACTTTACACCATCTGGGTCATTGTAGTCACCTGCTTCGTTCTCGAACAGGAGTTCTTGAGCGTGATGGACCCACTGGTAGTGAGCGCAATAAGATGGCTCGTAGGTCTTGTGCGGAGAGTTGTGAGGAATATCGTGCGGGAACTCATATTCCAGGTGACTATGTTCCTCTTAGTGTTCATCATCCTAGTGAGAATGGTGGTGGAGGTAATGGTTCCTATCATTAGAAGAGCTGACTACGCTGTTAAGGTCATACAGAAAGTCCATAGAATATTCTTGGATGAGATAGTTGTGGTACTTGTCGTGGAGGTGGGAAAGATGATGCTCACTGGCATTCCTGTACTCATCGTAAAGATGGTCACAAAGGTCAGCATCTCTGTATGGTCAGTTGTGTTCAGAGAAGCAGTGATCTTGGAGACTATGGCACAGTGAATGCCAACAACACCTTCAGGGTCCTTTCTCTCCTGGGGGCCTCATCGAGGAAGTCTTCATCGTTGCAACACTCAGGTTGATTTTCTGTTATAGACTGTTGGCTGGAGGCGTCGTTGTAAACAGTTTTGAGCTGGATTGCTGAATATTTGGTACGATCGTCATGGTCCTGCACACACTGGTAACCGTCGCCATAGTACATCTTCGTCCAGCAATTTACGTGATTCAAATGACGTCGAAATTGGGTAAATACGTAGTAACCTTTGTGAAAGTGATCACCAGCAGAAGAGGGTGTGTTGAAATGGTTTGGACATATGGAGATAATGAGTGAGGAAAGATTGACAAAAAGGATGTAAGTGTCAGAGGTGGAGGGAAGAAGGATAAGCGGGAGACGGTGGTTAAGTATAATAAATAAATAGTTTAAAATATAGATATTGATGTTATCATTAATATCATCGCTATTATTATCATTATCATTATTATTAGTATTATTATTATATGGTTATCATTATCATTATAATTATTATCATCAATTCTATTTATATTATTATTATTATCATTATTAATATTATTATTATTATTACTATTATTATTATCATCATTATTATTATCATATTATTATTATTATTATTATTATTATTATTATCATTATTATTATTATTATTATTATTATTATTATTATTATTATTATTATTATTATTATTATTATTATTATTCCTTGCCCTCCTTCACCCTCCTGCATGTTCAGGCCCCGATCACACAAAAATCTTTTTCACTCCATCTTTCCACCTCCAATTTGGTCTCCCTCTCTCCTCGTTCCCTCCACCTCCGACACATATATCCTCTTGTCAATCTTTCCTCACTCATTCTCTCCATGTGCCCAAACCACTTCAAAACACCCTCTCTGCTCTCTCAACCACGCTCTTTTTATTTCCACACATCTCTCTTACCCTTACGTTACCTACTCGATCAAACCACCTCACACCACACATTGTCCTCAAACATCTCATTTCCAGCACATCCATCCTCCTGCGTACAACTCTATCCATAGCCCAAGCCTCGCAACCATACAACATTGTTGGAACCACTATTCCTTCAAACCATACCCATTTTTGCTTTCCGAGACAATGTTCTCGACTTCCACACATTCTTCAAGGCTCCCCAGAATTTTCGCCCCCTCCCCCACCCTATGATCCACTTCCGCTTCCATGGTTCCATCCGCTGCCAGATCCACTCCCAGATATCTAAAACACTTCACTTCCTCCAGTTTTTTCTCCATTCAAACTCACCTCCCAATTGACTTGACCCTCAACCCTACTGTACCTAATAACCTTGCTCTTATTCACATTTACTCTTAACTTTCTTCTTTCACACACTTTACCAAACTCAGTCACCAGCTTCTGCAGTTTCTCACATGAATCAGCCACCAGCGCTGTATCATCAGCGAACAACAACTGACTCACTTCCCAAGCTCTCTCATCCACAACAGACTTCATACTTGCCCCTCTTTCCAAAACTCTTGCATTTCACCTCCCTAACAACCCCATCCATAAACAAATTAAACAACCATGGAGACATCACACACCCCTGCCGCAAACCTACATTCACTGAGAACCAATCACTTTCCTCTCTTCCTACACGTACACATGCCTTACATCCTCGATAAAAACTTTCACTGCTTCTAACAACTTGCCCTCCACACCATATATCTTAATACCTTCCACAGAGCATCTCTATCAACTCTATCATATGCCGTCTCCAGATCCATAAATGCTACATAACAAATCCATTTGCTTTTCTAAGTATTTCTCACATACATTCTTCAAAGCAAACACCTGATCCACACATCCTCTACCACTTCTGAAACCACACTGCTCTTCCCCATTCTGATGCTCAGTACATGCCTTCACCCTCTCAATCAATACCCTCCCATATAATTTACCAGGAATAACTCAAAAACTTATACCCCTGAATTTGAGCACTCACTCTTATCCCCTTTGCCTTTTACAATGGCACTATGCACGCATTCCGCCAATCCTCAAAGGGACCTCACCATGATCATCCTACATTGAATAACCTTACCAACCAGTCAACAATACAGTCACCCCCCTTTTTGATAAATTCCACTGCAATAACCATCCAAACCGCTGCCTTGCCGGCTTTCATCTTCCGCAAAGCTTTTACTACTTCTTCTGTTTACCAAATCATTTTCCTTATTATTATTATTATTATTATTATTATTATTATTATTATTATTATTATTATTATTATTATTATTATTATTATTATTATTATTATTATTATTATTATTATCATTATTATTATTATTATTATTATTACTATTATCATTATATTATTATCATTACTATTATTATTGTCATTACTATTATCATTATTATTTTCAATATTACTATTATTCTTGCTTTGAAGAATGTATGTGAGAAATTCTTAGAAATACAGATGGACTTGTATGTAGCCTTTATGAATCTAGAGAAGGAATAGGATAGGGTGGATACAGATCCTCTGTGGAAGGCAAGTTGCTAGAAGCAGTGAAAAGTTTTTACAAAGGATGTAAGGCATGTGCACAAGTAGGAAGAGAGGAAAGTGATTGGTTCCTAGTGAATGTGTGTTTGCATCAAGGGTGTGTGATGTCTCCATGGTAGTTTACTTTGTTTATGGATTGGGTTGTTAGGGAGGTGAATGCAAGAGTTTTGGAGAGAAGGGCAAGTATACAGTCTGTTGCGGATGAGAGGGCTTCGGAAGTGTCAGTTCTTGTTTGCTGATGATACAGCGCTGGTGGCTGATTCGGATGCAGAAGCTGGTGACTGAGTTTGGTAAAGTGTGTAAAAGAAGAAAACTGAGAGTAAATGTGAATAAGAGCAAGGTTATTAGGTTCAGTAGGGTTGAGGGACACGTCATTTGGGAGGTAAGTTTGAATGGAGAAAAATGAAGAAAGTGAAGTGCTGTAGATACTGGGAGTGGACTTCGTAGCAGATGGAACGATGGAAGCGGAAGCGAGTCATAGGTTGGGGGAGAGAACGAAGGTTCTGGGAGCGTTGGAGAATGTGCATGTTGGAGGGAAAGAATATTATCTCGAAGAGGAAAAATGGGTATGTTTGAAGGAATAGTGGTTCCAACGATGTTCTATGGTTGCGAGATGTGGGCTATAGATAGGGTTTTGCGGAGAAGGGTGGATGTGTAGGAAATGAGATGTTTGAGGACAATATGTGGTGTGAGGTGGTTTGATTGATTAAGTAATGAAAGGGTAAGAGAGATGTGTGGTAATAAAAAGAGTGTTGTTGAGAGAGCAGAAGAAGCTGTTTTGAAATGGTTTGGTCACATGGAGAGAATGAGTGAGGAAAGATTGACAAAGAGGATATATGTGTCAGAGGTGGAGGGAATGAGGAGAAGTGGGAGACCAAATTGGAGATGGAAGGATGGAGTGAAAAAAGATTTTGAGCGATTGGGGCCTGAACATACAGGAGGGTGAAAGGTGTACAAGGAATAGAGTGAATCGGAACAATCTGGTATACCGGGGTCGACGTGCTATCAATGGATTGAACCAGGGCATGTGAAGCGTCTGGGGTGAACCATGGAAACTCTGTGGGGCCTGGATGTGGAAAGGGAGCTGTGGTTTCGGTGCATTACACATGACAGCTAGAGACTGAGTGTGAATGAATGTGGACTTTGTTGTCTTTTCCTAGAGCTACCTCGCGCGTGCTGGGGGTAGGGGGGTGGGGTCATTTTCATATATGCTGGGGTTGCGATGGGAATAGATAAAGGCAGCAGGTATGGATATGTACATGGGTATATACGTATATGTTTGTGTGTGTGTTTGTATGTATACGTTGAAATGTATAGGTATGTATTTGTGCGTGTGTGGGCGTTTATGTATATACATGCGTATGTGGGTGGGTTCGGCCACTCCTTCGTCTGTTTCCTTACGCTACCTCGCTAACGCGGGAGACAGCGACTAAGTATAATAAAATTATCTTATGGAGGCAAAGGTGAAGATTTGTAGAGGTTTTCAGAAGAATGTTGTGGTGAAGAGAGTGGTGCACTAGATGAGACTGGTGAATATGTTATGTACTTCAAAATGTTACAGAAGACTTAAGGAATCTAATGAAACATAATGTTGATCTGATAGATTATTTGTTTATAAGGACTATATATTGTGTTGAACTTTAATGGTTGTTTAAACCAATGCGTTTCAGCTAGAATCAGTAAAGATTATAAGAAATTCTAAACAGTTGATTAAAACATAAATCTCTATTATCATAAATAACAGAACATATTCTCCTCTGGGGATTTAAAAAAAAAAAAAAACAACACAAGAGAACTAGTTTAAGGCAGGAGTATTTTATTTTCGTAACAAACTATATACTATTACGTCCCTTTTCTATCATAAATCTTATGTTCACTTTCAACAAATGTCTTGTATCTATAATAAAAATTCGGTATAGAGATTTGTTGAATGTCCTCCAGCGAGGCGTTGTATGAGTCTTCGTTAGTGAAGTTCATTTCGTGTAATGGATCATGCATTACAAAGTTGTGTCCATCCACACAAGTGTTACACGTCCCGGGTAAAGATATTTCCTAGAAATGGCGTCTATCTAACACAGATACGTCTTCTATAGATATTTGTAAAACATTCTTCTGAGGGACGATACCTAACATTTTCGTAATAAAGTTGATCAGTTGTAAGTGATCAAGCATTACAAAGGTGTGTCCATTGCCACAGGTGCTACTGATCCCGGGCGGGTCAAGGTATTTCACCATCTTTGTTTCCTCAACACTTCTAGTTATATATGTTTCATCCTTGATGTGATCCTTACAATGAGTATTCATGGTTTGTAATTCTCTTCATCCTTATCATAGCATTAATCAGTTGAAGTGCAGAATACTTATATGAAACTGACTACTGTATTCTGTTTGAGACATAATGCTATAAAAGGTGTTACCGGACTCCACCCATAAGTGGTTATGGTTCACATTCTGGCTTCATGACCTTTAGGTGATAGCCCTTAAATCCAACAACATATATACATCCTGTTATACAACTGATGTTACTGTCTGACGTATGTATGGTGCGGCTTGATGACCTTACCTGCTGATGGTCAAACATGTTATCATGTTGCAAATATCGTGATTTGTATGTTTTACCGAATGGTAGAGATTCTGGTTTAATGACATTTCTTGCTAATAGCAAGTAAATTCAACAACAGATATACATACTTACGTGTTACAGAGGCCATATGATACGGGCCCGAGCCAGGCAAGGACCTGACGAATATCTAAACAAGAAATTCCCTGTTAGGCAAGTTGAAAACGGCTGTGTAGAAGCGAGGACCCGTAATAGAAAGAATAACTACAACAACAATGACAACAACAACAACAACAACAACAACAACAACAACAACAACAACAAAACTGTTACGTGAAGACCTAGCTAATCTGACACAAAACATAACTGCTAAGAGAAGACTTGTTGAACATAACAATAACATAACTGTACAGAAAATAATAGTTTCTGAGAAAATGTCAAGTGCAGACCTGGTGACTCTCACAACAGATAATCATTATTCAGCAACGGATAACAATTGTATACAGTAACTTACAAACATTGTTTCTCATGACAGAAGATGATCCAGCCTTTACACACGACCAACTACAGACAGCACTGAGCTCCGGCACGTTGAACTCTCCACTAACTACCAGGAACCCTCCTCCTCCTTCTGACGATCCCGAGAACATTGTGTGTTGACCACCCGACACCCACCCACCCCACACCTCCTGTATACGTAAGGCTGGTCAACAGTAGACGGTCTCCTCCCAACACCGGTCACGACGACTCTTACCTGAGTGAGGAAGGCTGCCACCGTAGCCAGTGAGGTGGTACAGGGTGTGTGTCTTCACCTGTTGCTTATGTTTCCCAGGTGTGGTCGGGCAGGCAGGCAGGGGAGGTGGCCTGGGTAAACAGCCTTAGTTAGGTATTTGTTCTTGACTCCAGCCAAATCTTGCCACCACCGGCCGGACGTACCAGGTGACACCTTCCCAGGTGTGGGGTCCTGGTTATAGCTCTCCCGGCTTGGCTGGATAGGCAGTGACGTCTTCCATGTGTGGGTGATGAGGAGTTTGTATGTGCTTGATCTAACGTATCATATTGAGAATGGAGTAATGATGATACACAGAGACAGCCAGCCGGTTACAACTATTATTGATCACCAGGGAATATATGTATTTTCTCAGTAGATATCTATAATCAAATATTAATCATCTAATCATTCCATAGCTATGATAAGCGTATCCACTAATGTTTCTGAAGACCCAGGGTGCAGATTTGTATGAAAGTTAGTCAGTTAGGACAAGCATAGCGTACCTAAGAATTTGTTTTGATGTAACATTTACTTCTTAACATGTCATTTCTTTTTTCTTATATATAGAAGGTGTAAATAATTAACCCAGTGTGTAGCTCCATGACTTCTTCCTATCTTTAAGCAACAGAAGACGATAAAGACTTGCATGTAAACAGACCAGTTCTCACCTGACTCCAGGTAGACAACAAAGTCAACCCCTGGTCGATCTCCCAGTTAATCTTCTGGTCAACTAAAAGATATGTTATGGTAGATACATGGCTGGATATAGACTCTATCACACCTATTATTGATCACCATGGAATGTATCACATAATTTAGCATTTTATTATGGGATTTATACTGAAAATGAAATGATATATATAGGCTGATCCTTCGATACCGCTAATATGCGTATACCATAACTTTTCTGGAGGCCAGGGTGGGTGGGTGCAGATATGTGTGACAAGTCAAACCGTTGTTAGCACTTGTACAGCCACGTAAGAATTGGTTGTGTAAATCACGTCTACTTCTCAACATGTGTTGATGAATACATCGTTGAAGAAGGTCATAAACAAACCTACCCAAAGTATAACTGCAGACTTTATACTTGGTTGTGAATACTGGCAATAGAAGAATAGATACGGGTTGTACATAAACAGTTGGTGTCATCATAAGTATAGCCATTATCCTTCAGAAATATTAAATTACTTTCAAGATTTACTTCGTAAAAGGTTTTATGGTACAAGGGAAACCTACTGATCTTAAATCATTATGGTACGAGGGAAACCTACTGGTCTTAAATCATTATGGTACGAGGGAAACCTACTGGTCTTAAATCATTATGGTACGAGGGAAACCTACTGGTCTTAAATCATTATGGTACGAGGGAAACCTACTGGTCTTAAATCATTATGGTACGAGGTAAACCTACTGGTCTTAAATCATTATGGTACGAGGGAAACCTACTGGTCTTAAATCATTATGGTACGAGGGAAACCTACTGGTCTTAAATCATTATGGTACGAGGTAAACCTACTGGTCTTAAATCATTATGGTACGAGGTAAACCTACTGGTCTTAAATCATTATGGTACGAGGTAAACCTACTGGTCTTAAATCATTATGGTACGAGGGAAACCTACTGGTCTTAAATCATTATGGTACGAGGGAAACCTACTGGTCTTAAATCATTATGGTACGAGGTAAACCTACTGGTCTTAAATCATTATGGTACGAGGGAAACCTACTGGTGTTAAATCATTATGGTACGAGGGAAACCTACTGGTCTTAAATCATTATGGTACGAGGGAAACCTACTGGTCTTAAATCATTATGGTACGAGGGACACCTACTGGTCTTAAATCATACTGCTACTAATTTCTTGAAATGAAGACTTACAGAACTGTATTTATAATGTCGTTATGATCAATCTTTCAGATTCATTTTGTATTACTTTTATCAGTAACTGATAAACTATATTGATTCTTATGATATTTATGCTTTTGATAAAAACCATTGAATGAATTCTACAGATTAGTTTATATTAACCAAAATATCCATATCATAGACAAAACCAAATGTTATTCGTGTTTTTCTACGTCAACAGTTCCGTGATATAATCAATGATGTACCTATGTTAGGGTCTAGGGCCAGGTATATATAGTGTATGTGGTATTAGAATTATCATTAACACCTAAAGGAGTTAAAAACTATTGGCGTGGTAGTTGTAATTTGATGTTCATGTGCCTATTGACCCTGGCAGTTGATGGGCCTAAATCCTCACTAACCAGCCAACCAACCAACCGTTATGATACATATTTTACTTGATCAACACACCAGGCTTGGCCCCACCACCTACTACCCTTCTCCAGACACACTTGCTGCCTCCTAACCATTAGTATCTTACTCTCACAACATCAGACAGAGAGGAGAGTGTCTCCAGACACACTTGCTGCCTCCTAACCATTAGTGTCTTACTCTCACATCAGACAGAGAGGAGAGTGTCTCCAGACACACTTGCTGCCTTCTAACCATTAGTGTCTTACTCTCACAACATCAGACAGAGAGGAGAGTGTCTCCAGACACACTTGCTGCCTCCTAACCATTAGTATCTTACTCTCACAACATCAGACGGGGAGGAGAGTGTCTCCAGACACACTTGCTGCCTCCTAACCATTAGTGTCTTACTCTCACAACATCAGACAGAGAGGAAAGTGTCTCCAGACACACTTGCTGCCTCCTAACCATTAGTGTCTTACTCTCACAACATCAGACAGAGAGGATGTTATGCCTCTTATCTAACCTGACACATCAGCCGGGGTCTCAGGACGTTGATAAGGTCATGGTCGGATCCCCTTATGTATCTATCATGTGACCTCAGGTCAGTTATTGAACTTTATCGCTGATAATACAGCGTTGTTAGGCGGTTAATGATGGTGGTTATTAACCTCGCTTAGACACACATATAAACTCGAACAAGGTTTCAGCCCAGCTGACTCAGTCGGTAGAGCACGAGACTCTTAATCTCGGGGTCGTGGGTTCGAGCCCCACGTTGGACGGTAACAGTTTTCTATGATGTAACATGAAACAGCCTCTGAACATACCATCCACCGCTCGTCTAGATCAACCAATCTGCTAAACGCAAGACAGCTGAAGAGTCATTCAGTCCTCAAAGACAAACCACAATTCTGTTTGAAACAGTCAGTGATGATGCACGGGAGGCTGAAGGAAATGTGTCACTGTTCACTGCTGAACATTGTACATTACGTGTTGTTCATCATCTCAGTAAGCTTTGCAAAGCAGGATTTGCAAACAGTAAAGAATGCAAGAATTTCAGGTTAAAAAGGTGGAAGTGTAGTGCAGTTGTGAGCAATGTGTTTGCCCCGCATTTTGACAGCAACTTGAAAAGTGATATGGGCAGTCAGAAGTTTAGCTTCTTAACTGATGAGAGTAATGACATTACTGTAACGAAATTATTGGGTATTGTTGTCCAGTTCTATTCTGAAAGTAAGAATAAGATTGTAATGACTTTCTTGGACCTTGTTGAGCTGACTGACTGTAATGCTAATGGGATATGTGATCCTATCAAGAAGTCTTTTAAAAATAATGGGTTGGAGTTACAAAACCTTATTGCAATTAGCCCCGACAATGCTTCTGTGATGACAGGTGTTAACAGTGGAGTGTATGATACACTCAAGTTAGAAGTTCCTCATGTGATCTTGATCAAGTGTGTGTGTGTCATTCTCTACTGCTAGTTGTCTCGTGCTGCAGCAGAGTATCTCCCTAGGAACCTGGATTTTATCATCAGAGAAACCTATAATTGGTTCTCCTACCCTGCCAGTGATGGTCAACCTCCAATGAAATCTATACAGCTAAGCCAGACTCGATGGCTGTCAACTGAATCAGCAGTTGTCATAATACAGCAGTGGGTTGAACTTATGACTTACATTGAAATAGCAAGAAATGATGAAAGGTGTTACACATATCAGAATCTCTATCAGATGTTTTGTGACAAGAAAAACTATGCCTTCCTGATATTCCTGAAGTATATTCTTGGAGAAGTCCAGTGCGTAAATGAGAAATTTAAATCTGAGGCACTGGATCCAAGCAAACTGCTAAGTGACCTTATTCAACTTATTGGTTCCATAAGTTCTAAGGTTCTCATCCCAGGCAGAAATCAAATGAAGGAGATTCAATAGAGAACTACTTAGACCCACGTGCGTCCTTGAGGAACGAGTTTGAAAAGGAGATGGCACAATGTAAGCTTCCTGATGAAAAGGATATCCGAGGAAGATACATACAGATTGTAGTGGAGTTGGTGAAACAGCTTCGTCAACGTTTGCCAGATAATGTCCAAGTGTTACAGTCAGTGTCATCACTGAGTACAAGTGAATGTCTGCAACCCATAAAGCCTGGAATACTGGAATTAGCAAAGATGTTTACTGATAACGAAGAAATTCTTACACGCATTAAGTTCCAGTTGAGGAAGCTTCATCATGTATTGTGGAAGCAGAACACTGTGACCCTGGCACTCTGGACTGAAACAGCCTCGTACAAGGATGCAACTGGAGGAAAGCTTTAGTTATATGAACATCGTGAAGTGAAAGCTTCGATATTGATTATCAAAAGCTTAAATGCAATACTAACTATCAAGTATGGACTAAGATGAAATGGAAACTGTTGTTATGATTATGAACTGCCTGAGGAAGAACTGAAAAACACTGGATTATTGAAAAGATACTAGTTATCACAACCACAACCTGGACCCTCACATAGACCACCACAACCCCAGGTCACCGAGGACGAAGAGACTGCGAATTGGTAATTAGCAGATCTGGAATAATGGTGAGTATTTTAGTGTTAAAGCAGTCAGTTGTTCCTGTCATTAATCATTTGGCACGTCAAAGAGCAGAAATAATTCGAAGAGCATTTTTTCGCTGTCATTTTAGCAAGTTTAACGCTTTTCTAGCGCTTTTCGGGAGAGAATCTAGCGCCATATAAAATTTGGGTCATCAACTTTGGTGGTCAAAAGGTTTCAGTAGGTCGTTGGTGGTCAGTCAGGAGGGGTGTTGGCGTTGTTCTGGTTATCCGATGTGTTTTATCTTGATCACGGAGTGGGACAGAGAGAAATGATAACCTAACTTGATGAATATGAGAAGTTTCCTGGGCTCTGGCATCCCCAAAATGGATCGTACCACAATAAAACCGTCAAGTATGGTCGCTGGGTTAGCACTGCACGGGGTATCTGGCAATTATTTCACATGATCGTAAGAAAAATGAAAGAATTAATAAACATCACTTTTCTTTTGTCTTATTTTTCTTGATATTTGAAATATTTCATTCATTGATTTCAATCAGATTCGGTAAAAGTTGTGATGATTCAACATTGTGTTTGTAAAACGTCCACTGTGGATCTTCCTCCGTTCCTGAAATACTAAGATAACGACCTTGTGGACGCCGACCACAACACATCAACACCCCAGTCACAACCCCACGTGGTCACGCTACCCTCAACCAGTCACAGTCCCACGTGGTCACCCTGGCTTCAACCAGTCACAAGCCCCACGTGGTCACGCTGCCCTCAACCAGTCACAGCCCCACGTGGTCATGCTGTCCTCAACCAGTCACAAGCCCCACGTGGTCACGCTGGCCTCAACCAGTCACAAGCCCCACGTGGTCATGCTGCCCACACCCAATCACAAGCCCTACGTGGTCACGCTGGCCTCAATCAGTCGCAAGCCCCACGTGGTCACGCTAGCCTCAACCAGTCACAACCCCACGTGGTCACGCTGGCTTCAACCAGTCACAACCCCACGTGGTCTCGCTGGCCTTAACCAGTCACAACCCTACGGGGTCACGCTAGCCTCAGCCAGTTACAACCCAACGTGGTCACGCTGGCTTCAATCAGTCACAACCCCACGTGGTCTCGCTGGCCTCAACCAGTCACAACCCCACGTGGTCATGCTGTCCTCAACCAGTCACAAGCCCCACGTGGTCACGCTGGCCTCAACCAGTCACAACCCTACGGGGTCACGCTAGCCTCAACCAGTCACAACCCCACGTGGTCACCCTGGCTTCAACTAGTCAAAACCCTACGTGGTCACCCTGGCCTCAACCAGTCACAACCCCACGTGGTCACGCTGCCCTCAACCAGTCACAACCCCACGTGGTCATGCTGCCCACAACCAGTCACAAGCCCCACGTGGTCACGCTGGCCTCAACCAGTAACAAGCCCCAAGTGGTCACGCTAGCCTCAACCAGTCACAACCCCACGTGGTCACGTTGGTCTCAACCTGTCACAAGCCCCATGTGATCACGCATGCCCACAACCAGTCACAACCCCATGTGGTCACGCTGACCTTAACCAGTCACAACCCTACGTGGTCACGGTGGCCTCAACCAGTCACAACCCCACGTGGTCACACTGGCCTCAACCAGTCATGACCCAACTTGGTCACGCTGGCCTCAACCAGTCACAAGCCGCACATGGTCACGCTGGCTTCAACCAGTCACAAGCCCCACGTGGTCACGTTGGCCTCAATCACTCTATATCAACTGTCACCTGCCACTAGTTATTGTATCAGATGGGCAATGCCTGGAAGACGACAGCGATGTGCTTTCAGAGTATATTTTCACAAAAACTACATAGTAAAAATAATTGTGTAGTTATAGCTTTAGAATAATTGAAAAAAGACAAAGTTACATGAAGCATAAAAACGGCCTTAGAAAAGGAGAGTTGCAAGTGTAGCAGCAGCAGGTGTTGGTCAAGATGTTATAACCGGCAGGTCATGATGCGGCCCATCATCTACAAGTGGTACACACACCATCCCTAGACCACACTTACACTACACTTGACCCAGCCTTGTGGCACCCGCGCCAGCCAGGTACTCACTGGCAGTCAACATTATATCCTGACAACAAACTTGGACCTACAACTAAACACAACTTATAAATAATAACCCAGCTGGCTAGATTGACAACCATCATGGCGGTCCGCCAGTCATCTGTATATCTCAATCTTTCCTTCATTTATTCTCCAACTTTTTCATGTCATATCCCAACTCCTCTGTTCATCAACATCTTTACGTCATCTCATAGAAAGGGATATTTACACAGTAAGAGTGTATGTGGCACTCAATCTCTCTTGGTATTTCTTCACACAAGTCTCTTTTCCAAGTTCACTTCCTCTCGCCACCTCTTCTCCCCGACATTGTTTCCTCATTCGAAAACCTCTTCAGATCTTCACTGTCGTCTCCACTGTCGCCTCCAGCAGCCCCTATCAGCACATTTACATCCAAAAGTCTTTCTTTTACACGTCTTTCAATTAACATGTAATCCAGTCATGCCCACTGGCCATCTCTCCTACTCACATACGTATATTTATGTATATCACATTTTACAAACCAGGTATTCCCAATCACCAGTCCTTTACACACACACAACACAAGTTGTTCACCATTTCCATGCACCTCAGTTATACCTTCCACTGCCACATTACTTACCTTCACATTTAAATCACCATCACTAATACCTGGTCTCTTACATCATAACTGCTGACACACTCACTCACTTGTTCCCAAAATACTTGCCTCTGTTCTTGACTCTAACTCGTTACCTCGCTAAGTGCCATTTGACCTGACCTAATGGGGCAGGACAAGGGTCATTATCTTCAGTACTCACTGGACATCACTGGTTCTTGGCCTCAGCCACTACACTCTCCACTTCAATACTATCTCACTAAACTCTTAAAATCACTAATCTTTGACCCAACTCTTTCAGATAATGTCCAAATCCTAATTCATCGTCAAGATCTTCACTATAACGTTGAATGAACATACTGAATGTTGGAGATTCGAACCCATGACCTTGATCTTTGAGACTCAGGCTCGGTGATAATGTGTGCCACACCTGCCAGTGAATTCCAATACTTAGTCACCTAAATCTTAAGACCACACACACATGTACATACTGAACTGTAGACAAAAATATGGTCAACGAAAGATATTTCATATATCTGGTTTTAAAACTGATAAGATCAGGAAATAAGATTTAATCATTATCATTATCGGACGATTATAATGCCCAACAACACACGTTAGGTACACAATATATTTCCTACTAACCTACATGTGAAATGACAATCCATACCATATCTAACTTCCCACTTGATAACCAGCATATTGTATCCTTCAGTACCAGATATATTATACTTAATGATAATAATAATCATAATGATTATAATAATGATAACAATGATACTAATGATAATAATATTGATAATAATAATAATAATGATGATAATAATGATACATAATGATAACGATAATGCCAATAATGGTGATGATAATAATAATGATTATAATAATAATAATAATAATAATAATAATAATAATAATAATAATAATAATAATAATAATAATGATAATAATAATAATAATAATAATAATAATGATAATAATGACAATAATGATAATAATAATGATAATAATGATAATAATGATAATGATGATAATAATGATGATGATAGTGATAATAGTAATAGTAATAATGTAACTATGATAAATAGTACTGTACTATAATAATAATAGTAATAATAATGATGTAATTATGATGAATAGTACTGTACTATAATGATAATAATAATAATAGTAATAATAATAATGTAATTATGATAAATAGTACTGTACTATAATGATAATAATAATAATAGTAATAATGATGATGTAATTATGATAAATATTACTGTACTATAATGATAATAATAATAATAGTAATAATAATAATGTAATTATGATAAATAGTATTGTACTATAATGATAATAATAATAATAGTAATAATAATGATGTAATTATGATAAATATTAATGTACTATAATGATAATAATAATAATAGTAATAATAATGATGTAATTATGATAAATAGTACTGTACTATAATGATAATAATAATAATAGTAATAATAATGATGTAATTATGATAAATAGTACTGTACTATAATGATAATAACGGTAAAACATTCAATACAGTTTCCTCTTCCTAATATAACAAGACAATATGGTCTAAATATACCACATACCGGTGTTACACTGAGTTAAAAGAATTAAACTCCACAAACCATGAATTTGTCTTGATCTGTCCTTGTAACTGTATTTTGAACCTGTAGTCATCTTGGTGTATATTGTTTAGTTTTCGTAACCATTAAATGAATATAAGTCAACATGTTTTCAGGAAAAAATAAGTTTTTCCAATTGTATGTTTTTCATTTTCCATTGGATGGAAGCATCCCAGGGATTAGTGTATATCTTGTGTCCCAACCAACTGTTGGTTCCTGCTGTCTCTGGGTTAGTCATGTTTTATGGAAAAAAGAAAGATAAATGTTTATCAGGAGCGGGACTCGAACCCACGCCCGGAAGACCAGACAATGATTTGAAAGCAGCGCCTTAAACCACCCGGCCATCTTGCCAGGAGAAAATAAATTTGGAAGTTCTCTCTAACTTACTAAACTGAACCAATTCCAGGAGCAAATGTATAGTATATACTTATAAGGTTAAGAGACGGGACAACACGAGTGTATAACTCTCTCCCATAACACACACACACACACACACACACACACACACACAGAGCGGCGCCAGGCTGGAGGCGGGGCATCGTGACGTCACAGGCAAGTCCCTCCCCCCGCCAGATCCAAACATGTGTTGTGTCTGGTGATGGCGGTTCAAGATTTCCCACATTTATATTGATCTTTACATTATCATCCACTCCCAAAGTCACCTGGCATTCTTGTGTTTCAACAACAGACGTGATATATGCAACACCAGGCAAACATTGTACCATTATCTGATAGGTTAATTGGTGCACAATCAAGAACCAGTGAATTTCATCGCCGCCATAAGTAAGTAAGGAAGGTGACTTTAATGATGATAAATACGACCTGGTATGGCTGTGTCTACACACTACCGCCATCTGGTCAACCTGGTACGTACGAACCTTAACCTTAAAGTGGCCCACGTAAACGCGAACTTAAAATCTATCCATTTAACTGTCATTCATTAAATACCATTTAAACACCATCTTTTAAACGTAAACCTTCCACTTACATTATATTAACAAGTAATCTAAGATACGTCATACAAACACAAGGTTTAAAGCTGAAACTCGAACTTTTAAGTCCGTCAATTTAACACCTACTTTAGAATTAGCAAAAAAATGCGAATATTTAACTCCGCCAAAAAGCAGCTTGTGTATGTAATGCTTCATTTAATTGAACATTTTTAAAGTCAGTTAAATTAATGGTATCCTTTGATGTTCATCATTAAAACATAAACCTATGAACTCTGTCTCTAGAACTAAACAAAAAACTTTTACGTTCCATCATAGGAAAGGAAACTTGCAAAATCTATCAAAATTCATCACATAACGCGAACTTTTCAACCCTTCCATTTAACTGAGCCACTCTTCCCTGGCTGCCATTCATATTTTGTACTTTTAAACTGTGACTTTATTACACTTTCATTCATTTATCATGACTTTATTACACTTTCATTCATTCATCATGACTTTATTACACTTTCATTCATTCATCATGACTTTATTACACTTTCATTCATTCATCATGACTTTATTACACTTTCATTCATTCATCATGACTTTATTACACTTTCATTCATTCATCATGACTTTATTACACTTTCATTCATTCATCATGACTTTATTACACTTTCATTCATTCATCATGACTTTATTACACTTTCATTCATTCATCATGACTTTATTACACTTTCATTCATTCATCATGACTTTATTACACTTTCATTCATTCATCATGACTTTATTACACTTTCATTCATTCATCATGACTTTATTACACTTTCATTCATTCATCATGACTTTATTACACTTTCATTCATTCATCATGACTTTATTACACTTTCATTCATTCATCATGACTTTATTACACTTTCATTCATTCATCATGACTTTATTACACTTTCATTCATTCATCATGACTTTATTACACTTTCATTCATTCATCATGACTTTATTACACTTTCATTCATTCATCATGACTTTATTACACTTTCATTCATTCATCATGACTTTATTACACTTTCATTCATTCATCATGACTTTATTACACTTTCATTCATTCATCATGACTTTATTACACTTTCATTCATTCATCATGACTTTATTACACTTTCGTTCATTCATCATGACTTTATTACACTTTCATTCATTCATCATGACTTTATTACACTTTCATTCATTCATCATGACTTTATTACACTTTCATTCATTCATCATGACTTTATTACACTTTCATTCATTCATCATGACTTTATTACACTTTCATTCATCATTCATCATGACTTTATTACACTTTCGTTCATTCATCATGACTTTATTACACTTTCATTCATTCATCATGACTTTATTACACTTTCATTCATTCATCATGACTTTATTACACTTTCATTCATTCATCATGACTTTATTACACTTTCATTCATCATTCATCATGACTTTATTACACTTTCGTTCATTCATCATGACTTTATTACACTTTCATTCATTCATCATGACTTTATTACACTTTCATTCATTCATCATGACTTTATTACACTTTCATTCATTCATCATGACTTTATTACACTTTCATTCATTCATCATGACTTTATTACACTTTCATTCATTCATCATGACTTTATTACACTTTCATTCATCATTCATCAACTAGTTCGTCTCACTGATATTCCATTCATAAACTTCATTTGTGCATCTCATAGTTTGACCGCCATGTTGCATGTTTCCTTAATGTTTATAATTCTTTGTGTATTTAATAATAGAAGATTCAGTGATATTTCTCGTGGTACTGGAGTTAGAGTTAATAACTGAGATGGCATTATAATCTCTAACTCCAGTACCACGAGAAATATCATTGAATCTTCTATCATTAAATGCACAAAGAATTATAATCTTGATATAAGTGATTGTCTATACAAATTGCATAAATTTAGTGTTGATAAAATTTGTAAGGAATTCATCTTGTCCATATGATTAGTTTATGATACGCTTGTTGTCTGTCTCGGACAATCACATGTTTACCAAATGGCGTACTAGCTACGTCTCTTCGTTGTATATCAACTGACTGTTATATTTCTCTCTTGTGTCTCCCCTGATGATGTGAGTTTTACACGAATCTGCACTTGGGAACTTATCGTGTTTATTTTCCCCGTGGACTCATAGGAATATACTTGATCACGCGCAAAATTGTGATCCTTTCCAATATATATATATATATATATATATATATATATATATATATATATATATATATATATATATATATATATCCTTCAGTATGTTTACTTTCGATATTGAGGAACAAAAGAATGAGCCAAGCAAGTAAATTTCGTCAAAGATATCTCTCTTTTCTTAACGCTGCCTCGCAAAGATTTTCATTAATTCAAATTGAAGAAAGAGACGTATTTTCTATTGTCTGGTTAGCTCAGTGGTAGAGCGTGAGTCTCACACACTCAAGGTCGTGGGTTCGAGACCCACACCAGACATATTTTCTGTCTTTTTCTTTTTTCATTTTGTCCGCATCACATGTGTGCAACATTCAGTATGTTCATCCAACGTTATAGTGAAGATCTTCACAATAAATTGAGGTTTTAGACCTTCTCTGAAAGGGTCAGGTCCACCAAGACGTCCTTGAAATCTTCCAGAAGCTTCTGGCGATCCTCCTCCAACTGCTGGGCACATCAGAGTTAACATGGGCCGGACATCGGTTGTGGAACGACTTAATCTGCTTCCGGTAGTTAGCAGGGATGATAATGAGGGCTCTGACCTCATACCAGGTCAGCTTAGTTCCAGTCTATTGCTTAGTTCCAGTCTATTACTTAGTTCCAGTCTATTGCTTAGTTCCAGTCTATTGCAACGACAATAAAAAAGTAAAACATTTCTTCGTGAAAAATTGAGAGGAAAACACGACAGCAACATGGAGATTTACCCTGTGGTTATTTTGCCGGCAAGTCGGCAACGGTCGGTTAAGCAGTATTTTGCCGTGGGAATCTCAGTGCTTCATATAATACTAAGTGCCAGAAAATGTTCTTGGGGGCGTAGCTCAGTGGTAGAGCGCTCGCTTGGCATGCGAGAGGACCCGGGTTCAAACCCCGGCGCTTCCATTTTTGTTATTTGGGAAATTCATTTTCAGTCGTGTATATATATATATATATATATATATATATATATATATATATATATATATATGTATATATATATATATATAGGGTGTTTGGGTCGAGGTGATGTGCAAAGTGAGAGGGTTAGGGAAAATGATTTGGTAAACAGAGAAGAGGTAGTAAAAGCTTTGCGGAAGATGAAAGCCGGCAAGGCAGCAGGTTTGGATGGTATTGCAGTGGAATTTATTAAAAAAGGGGGTGACTGTATGGTTGACTGGTTGGTAAGGTTATTTAATGTATGTATGACTCATGGTGAGGTGCCTGAGGATTGGCGGAATGCGTGCATAGTGCCATTGTACAAAGGCAAAGGGGATAAGAGTGAGTGCTCAAATTACAGAGGTATAAGTTTGTTGAGTATTCCTGGTAAATTATATGGGAGGGTATTGATTGAGAGGGTGAAGGCATGTACAGAGCATCAGATTGGGGAAGAGCAGTGTGGTTTCAGAAGTGGTAGAGGATGTGTGGATCAGGTGTTTGCTTTGAAGAATGTATGTGAGAAATACTTAGAAAAGCAAATGGATTTGTATGTAGCATTTATGGATCTGGAGAAGGCATATGATAGAGTTGATAGAGATGCTCTGTGGAAGGTATTAAGAATATATGGTGTGGGAGGAAAGTTGTTAGAAGCAGTGAAAAGTTTTTATCGAGGATGTAAGGCATGTGTACGTGTAGGAAGAGAGGAAAGTGATTGGTTCTCAGTGAATGTAGGTTTGCGGCAGGGGTGTGTGATGTCTCCATGGTTGTTTAATTTGTTTATGGATGGGGTTGTTAGGGAGGTAAATGCAAGAGTCTTGGAAAGAGGGGCAAGTATGAAGTCTGTTGGGGATGAGAGAGCTTGGGAAGTGAGTCAGTTGTTGTTCGCTGATGATACAGCGCTGGTGGCGGATTCATGTGAGAAACTGCAGAAGCTGGTGACGGAGTTTGGTAAAGTGTGTGGAAGAAGAAAGTTAAGAGTAAATGTGAATAAGAGCAAGGTTATTAGGTACAGTAGGGTTGAGGGTCAAGTCAATTGGGAGGTGAGTTTGAATGGTGAAAAACTGGAGGAAGTGAAGTGTTTTAGATATCTGGGAGTGGATCTGTCAGCGGATGGAACCATGGAAGCGGAAGTGGATCATAGGGTGGGGGAGGGGGCGAAAATTTTGGGAGCCTTGAAAAATGTGTGGAAGTCGAGAACATTATCCCGGAAAGCAAAAATGGGTATGTTTGAAGGAATAGTAGTTCCAACAATGTTGTATGGTTGCGAGGCGTGGGCTATGGATAGAGTTGTGCGCAGGAGGATGGATGTGCTGGAAATGAGATGTTTGAGGACAATGTGTGGTGTGAGGTGGTTTGATCGAGTAAGTAACGTAAGGGTAAGAGAGATGTGTGGAAATAAAAAGAGCGTGGTTGAGAGAGCAGAAGAGGGTGTTTTAAAATGGTTTGGGCACATGGAGAGAATGAGTGAGGAAAGATTGACCAAGAGGATATATGTGTCGGAGGTGGAGGGAACGAGGAGAAGAGGGAGACCAAATTGGAGGTGGAAAGATGGAGTGAAAAAGATTTTGTGTGATCGGGGCCTGAACACGCAGGAGGGTGAAAGGAGGGCAAGGAATAGAGTGAATTGGAGCGATGTGGTATACAGGGGTTGACGTGCTGTCAGTGGATTGAATCAAGGCATGTGAAGCGTCCGGGGTAAACCATGGAAAGCTGTGTAGGTATGTATATTTGTGTGTGTGGACGTGTGTATGTACATGTGTATGGGGGGGGTTGGGCCATTTCTTTCGTCTGTTTCCTTGCGCTACCTCGCAAACGCGGGAGACAGCGACAAAGTATAAAAAAAAAAAAAAAAAAAAAAATATATATATATATATATATATATATATATATATATATATATATATATATATATATATATATATATATATATATATATATATATATACATATCGTCCGATCAGGAAAGTTAAGCAACGTTGGGTCTGGTTAGTACTTGGATGGGTGACCGTCTGGGAACACCAGATGCTGTTATCCCTGGGGATAGGGAAGAAAGAATACTTGCCTCGTATTCCCTGTGTGTCGTACAAGGCGAATAAAAGGAGAGGGAGCGCGAGACTGGAAATCCTCTCCTCACATTTTCAATTTTCCAAAGAAAGGAACAGAGAATGGACCAAGTGAGAATATTCCCTCAGAGGCTCAGTGTAGTGAGAGTGTAGTGAGGAAGAGCATAGTGATGATAAGGATATTGTCAAGATAGCTTGTAGTGAAGAAACGAATATAGTGAAGATCCGAATGTAGCAGAGATAAGGGTTATCAAAGAGTAAAGTTTATTCAAAATGATTATGTAGTGAAGATAAGAACTATTTTTAGTGAACATCAGGGAGTACAATGATGATGGTATGGTAGATATAACGGTGTAGTGAAGAAGAGGGTATAGTGAAGATATAATTTAGTGAAAAGAAGCTCGTAGTGAAGATACACTTTAGTAAATATGAGGTTGTAGTGAACTTAACCATATTGACCTGATCCCCCAAATCCTCCAAACTACGTTCAAGGGCGGATCCAAAGCCGACCGAAAAGGCTATTTCTCTGTGTATTGTTAGTGGTGGTGGTGGTGTGTAGGTGTGTGTAATCATGTATTTGCACTGTATTAGGAGGGGGTTTTACACTCGTGGGGCCCCGTGTAAGTACGTTGTTTGTGTGAGCGGGAAAAATCTAAAGCCTTCCTTGAAACCAGCTTAGTCAAGATAAGGTTATATGAAGATGAGGTTGTAGTGAAGATTATAATAAGCCTTGCATAGTGAAGATAAAGGGATTAAGAAGAGGAGATGTAGTAAAGAAGATTATAGTGAACACAAAAGGATTCAAGCTAAGTGCAGGGTCGGCCTACTGGCTTGAACTTACATTTCAGGTCAAAGGCATTCGAGTACATAGTATTCGAATAGTTATTTCCCTATCAGGGCGATCATAGCCTAGCGGTAGCTCTCCCACCTGTTGCACAGGGGTCCCGGGATCGATCCTGGCTGTTGGAGGTTTGTATGTTTCATGAGAGTGCTCGTTCACAGGCACTTAGTTCGTACATATATATATATATATATATATATATATATATATATATATACATTTACACACACACACACACACACACACACACACATATATATATATATATATATATATATATATATATATATATATATATATATCACATGAATCAGCCACCAGCGCTGTATCATCAGCGAACAACAACTGACTCACTTCCCAAGCTCTCTCATCCCCAACAGACTTCATACTTGCCCCTCTTTCCAAAACTCTTGCATTTACCTCCCTAACAACCCCATCCATAAACAAATTAAACAACCATGGAGACATCACATACCCCTGCCGCAAACCTACATTCACTGAAAACCAATCACTTTCCTCTCTTCCTATACGTACACATGCCTTACATCCTCGATAAAAACTTTTCACTGCTTCTAACAACTTTCCTCCCACACGATATATTCTTAATACCTTCCACAGAGCATCTCTATCAACTCTATCATATGCCTTCTCCAGATCCATAAATGCTACATACAAATCCATTTGCTTTTCTAAGTATTTCTCACATACATTCTTCAAAGCAAACACCTGATCCACACATCCTCTACCACTTCTGAAACCACACTGCTCTTCCCCAATCTGATGCTCTGTACATGCCTTCACCCTCTCAATCAATACCCTTCCATATAATTTACCAGGAATATTCAACAAACTTATACCTCTGTAATTTGAGCACTCACTCTTATCCCCTTTGCCTTTGTACAATGGCACTATGCACGCATTCCGCCAATCCTCAGGCACCTCACCATGAGTCATACATACATTAAATAACCTTACCAACCAGTCAACAATACAGTCACCCCCTTTTTTAATAAATTCCACTGCAATACCGTCCAAACCTGCTGCCTTGCCGGCTTTCATCTTCCGCAAAGCTTTCACTACCTCTTCTCTGTTTACCAAATCATTTTCCCTAACCCTCTCACTTTGCACACCACCTCGACCAAAACACCCTATATCTGCCACTCTATCATCAAACACATTCAACAAACCTTCAAAATACTCACTCCATCTCCTTCTCACATCACCACTACTTGTTTTCACCTCCCCATTTGCGCCCTTCACTGAAGTTCCCATTTGCTCCCTTGTCTTACGCACTTTATTTACCTCCTTCCAGAACATCTTTTTATTCTCCCTAAAATTTAATGATACTCTCTCACCCCAACTCTCATTTGCCCTTTTTTTCACCTCTTGCACCTTTCTCTTGACCTTGACCTGCAGAAGCTGGTGACTGAGTTTGGTAAAGTGTGTGGAAGAAGAAAGTTAAGAGTAAATGTGAATAAGAGCAAGGTTATTAGGTACAGTAGGGTTGAGGGTCAAGTCAATTGGGAGGTGAGTTTAATGGAGAAAAACTGGAGGAAGTGAAGTGTTTTAGATATCTGGGAGGGGATCTGGCAGCGGATGGAACCATGGAAGGGGAAGTGGATCATAGGGTGGGGGCGGGGGCGAAAATTCTGGGGGCCTTGAAGAATGTGTGGAAGTCGAGAACATTATCCCGGAAAGCAAAAATGGGTATGTTTGAAGGAATAGTGGTTCCAACAATGTTGTATGGTTGCGAGGCGTGGGCTATGGATAGAGTTGTGCGCAGGAGGATGGATGTGCTGGAAATGAGATGTTTGAGGACAATGTGTAGTGTGAGGTGGTTTGATCGAGTGAGTAACGTAAGGGTAAGAGAGATGTGTGGAAATAAAAAGAGCGTGGTTGAGAGAGCAGAAGAGGGTGTTTTGAAGTGGTTTGGGCACATGGAGAGAATGAGTGAGGAAAGATTGACCAAGAGGATATATGTGTCGGAGGTGGAGGGAACGAGGAGAAGAGGGAGACCAAATTGGAGGTGGAAAGATGGAGTGAAAAAGATTTTGTGTGATCGGGGCCTGAACATGCAGGAGGGTGAAAGGAGGGCAAGGAATAGAGTGAATTGGAGCGATGTGGTATACCGGGGTTGACGTGCTGTCAGTGGATTGAATCAAGGCATGTGAAGCGTCTGGGGTAAACTATGGAAAGCTGTGTAGGTGTGTATATTTGGGTGTGTGGACGTATGTATATACATGTGTATGGGGGTGGGTTGGGCCATTTCTTTCGTCTGTTTCCTTGCGCTACCTCGCAAACGCGGGAGACAGCGACAAAGTATAATAAAATAATATATATATATATTACTATGAATCCACGGAGAAAATGAAACACGATAAGTTCCCAAATGAACTTTCGTTTAATAATGGCAAGTTAGTATGAAAGATAAAGTGTGAAAGACAAAGATAGTGGACAAGTGTAATGTGTTCTGTGTCCTTGATAACCATTTGGTCTGACTCATTCAGATAAGGTCCAAAATGCCAGTAGTGAAGATGTATAAAGGATAAGAGCAGTGTGCATACGTACGTAGTGTGAGTGTCTTGACCGATAGAAAGTATTGAAAGCGGCAGGAAGTAGTGAGATATTGTATTGTGCTTCGTACAAGATTGGCGGGCGACTCCGTCCTTCATGCTGTGCCACACACAGTCTGGTGATTGTCGGGATGTGTAGCCATAATGTTTGATCTTATGACCATTAGTGATACATCATGTGATGTTTACTATCACAACATCGGCTTCTTCCTGCTCCTCCAGGAGAGTGGCAATCAGGTGGCGGTTATTGTGGTAGCCCGGCACGTACAACTGTAAGATTTCAAGCAATATTGAGAAAATGAGACACAATATAAAGAGTTCCATAATTTCTCTAATTCTTCCCCAAATTCATGTGGACCTGCAACGCTGAAAATGTTTAAATACCGCTGGTGTAGAGGGAGGGAGAGGGAGGCCTGGGATGAGAGTGAGGCTTTGTAGGAGAGAAAGTCTCGCGATGAGAGAGGTTGAACACAAGATGTTTGGCCGGAGAGTGAGGCTTTGAAGGAGAGAGAGGCTTGTATGAGATAGGCTGGGCATGAAAGAGGCTTGGCAGGAGAGTGAGGCTTTGAAGGAGAGAGAGGCTTGGGTAAGGGTTGGGTTGTACCAGAGAGAGAGGGTTGGGATGAGGGTTGGGTTGTACCAGAGAGAGAGGCTTGGGATGAGGGTTGGGTTGTACCAGAGAGAGAGGCTTGGGATGAGGGTTGGGTTGTACCAGAGAGAGGCTTGGGATGAGGTTGGGTTGTACCAGAGAGAGGCTTGGGATGAGGGTTGGGTTGTACCAGAGAGAGAGGCTTGGGATGAGGGTTGGGTTGTACCAGAGAGAAGCTTGGGATGAGGGTTGGGTTGTACCAGAGAGAGAGGGTTGGGATGAGGGTTGGGTTGTACCAGAGAGAGAGGCTTGGGATGAGGGTTGGGTTGTACCAGAGAGAGGCTTGGGATGAGGGTTGGGTTGTACCAGAGAGAGGCTTGGGATGAGGGTTGGGTTGTACCAGAGAGAGAGGCTTGGGATGAGGGTTGGGTTGTACCAGAGAGAGAGGCTTGGGATGAGGGAGTCTGAACATGAGATAGGTTTGTGAGGAAAGTGAGGATTTGGAAGAGAGAGACTTTATGTGAATAAGGAAGGACAGGCGGAGGAGGCTTGGGACGAGAGTCAGGCAGGACAGGAGAGAGAGGCTTGGGACGAGAGTCAGGCTGGACAGGAGAGAGAGGCTTGGGACGAGAGTCAGGCAGGACAAGAGAGAGAGGCTTGGGACGAGAGTCAGGCAGGACAGGAGAGAGAGGTTTGGGACGAGAGTCAGGCAGGACAGGAGAGAGAGGCTTGGGACGAGAGTCAGGCTGGACAGGAGAGAGAGGCTTGGGACGAGAGTCAGGCTGGACAGGAGAGAGAGGCTTGGGACGAGAGTCAGGCTGGACAGGAGAGAGAGGCTTGGGACGAGAGTCAGGCTGGACAGGAGAGAGAGGCTTGGGACGAGAGTCAGGCTGGACAGGAGAGAGAGGCTTGGGACGAGAGTCAGGCAGGACAGGAGAGAGAGGCTTGGGACGAGAGTAGAGAAGTGAACCTTCATAACTTATCCTTCAATATAAAAGGGTTGTCTTGCTCCACTCAGTTGGAATGGGAAAGTAGTTGAAAATAACAAGTTGATGAATTTAATGTTTTAGTGTGGCAAAACCTGAACTGATTTTAAGGTCACACATGAAAGAAGATTAACATTTCAGAAGGTTGAAGGAAGATGAATATAAATGTCATTATTGATAGACTATTAGATTCATTAGAAGCCTCGGTAGATGAATGTTCTTGTTATTTTTATTAAGAATGAGGATGAATTAGTAATTAAGGCACACGGCGCTAATATCTTTGGTTAGTGAGCCATTTTGTTTTGCACTGGTGTTATATTAAAGAACTAGAGTATGAGTGAGGGAGTGAGATGTGGAGATTATATATTATTGTGAGTTATTACATAAAGTGATCGTGATGAACGTTACGAAGATCAGGCAAACTATGAGGCTCATTATTCCTACATCAAATATAATAATGTCAATCATTCCAGTAATCTTACCATAATTGACCTCTTCCATCTAGGCAGCCTCCCTCCCTCCCTCTTATCTTCTCCAGAACAAACCTGTTCATGCTTGTGATAACGATAGTGTTTACTAAACTCTTCCTAGACCAAACCATGTAAAATGGTTTGACTGACCCGCACACCTTACCTCACCTACATCCTCCACCAGATCATCCAATCTTCATCACATCCTTCCCATTTGCTCACTCCATAATAGAATAACTTTCTACTACAAATGCAAGATCACTTGGCCATGTTTTAACATCAGAGCAATAATCTTGAAGACCGACCATTCCTCACTATTGGACCATTAAGGCAGAATCATTTTTTCCTCAATACTATCAATTGCTATTTATGTGATACGGGTTCACTGTGGCTCCGGAGGGGTAACCACAACAAAAACTCTGTGGATTCCAATACTGATGTTACTGAGTCCGTCGGGCACTAACACACTGTG
>NC_092293.1:12599533-12754658 GCF_036320965.1 Panulirus ornatus | reverse complement strand
ATCAATTCATTATAATGTGTGTCCCGTCTACACATCTTCACTATAACCTCTGCCCCATCTATGGATCTTCACTATACCCAGCACCCAGCCTGTTCCATCTATGGATCTTCACTATACCCTGTCTGTCCCATCAATCAATTCATTATAATGTGTGTCCCATCTGCACATCTTCACTATACCATCTGTCCCATCTATGGATCTTCACTATACCCAGCCTGTCCCATCTATCAATCTTCACTATACCCTGTCAGTCCCATCTATGGATCTTCACTATACCCTGTCTGTCCCATCTACGAATCTTCACTGTACCCTGTCAGTCCCATGTATGCATCTTCACTACACCCTGTCTCTCCCATCTGTGGATATTCACTATACCCTGTCTGTCCCATCTATCAATCTTCACTGTACCCAGTCTGTCCCATCTATGGATGTTCACTATACCCTGTCTGTCCCACCTATCGATCTTCACTATATCCAGTCTGTCCCATCCACCTGTACCCCTGGTCACCATGTAACAACCATTAACCCACCTACAATATTTTAGATGGTCTCTGCATTCAAAATCGCCGAAGTCGACTATGCTTTTGTTTGTATAAAGTCGACTATGCTTTTATTTCTATGTGGGATATTAGAGCATGGGGGTACCTTACTATATTTTTCCATATCAATTTAGACTCACTATATTTGTGGACGTACAAGGATAACCGAGGTTACTTCGTAAAGTGCACAACGCAATCATAGTATCTTCAACATGGAAGTTTTTGCAAAAAGCTCAGTTGTGGAGGTGGTCGAGCAGCAGCAGGTGCTCTGGGTCGCCCTCCTTGACCAGGCCTACCTGCCTTTCCACGATGAGGAGGATTTGCTGGACCGTCCACCACACGAGACCCGACTCCCACATATAGATGAGTTGGGCTGCGATGATGACGACATACATGTCATCGTGCCCACCAACGAGCAGTTGCAAGGGGTTCTCAAAACCGTCCTGCAGAGGTATACCATCAGGGTCGTCAACGTTCCATACAAAATCTCAAGGACGAACGTCTGGGAATTCTTCAAGCAGTTCGGCGACATCGTTCGCTTCGACATGCAGTCCTACACGACCTACGAGAACCACCGCGGGATTGCCGTCATCCAGTACTCCTGCTATGCCTCCTACAAGAAGGCACTTCTTGCCGACGTGACACCACTCTCCGTCAACGGTCGCTGTGCAAAAGTGAAACCTCACCGTCCCACTGATGCTGACCAAGTGACCTCGCCCACTCAAGTGGCATTGCAGCCCACACTCCCTACCAGACCCACCATCCATGAGGAAATGCAGCCCACCCCACTTGTCAGGCCCACCTTCAGGGAGACATGGCAGGTCTCAAGACCTGTCAGGCCCACCATTCAAGACCGACTTGGTCCCCCAACACACGTCAGGCCCACCATTCAAGACCGACTTGGTCCCCCAACACATGTCAGGCCCAGCATTCTAGACCGACTGGGACCAATAACACATGACATGTCCTACGTTACAGACCGACTACACTCCGCACCACGTACGGGTGTTAAAAGGCGTGTCGAGATGACTCACGCTCCCCGTGCCAAAAGATTCAGTTGGTGAGGAACCTGAGTTCTTTCTTCCTGCTGGTGCTGCAGGAGAACACGGCCCTAGAGTGGACACTGGAGGTGTGTTTGTGTTTGTGTTTGGGTTATCACTGAGGAACCAACACCAAGACAACTTTAGTTTGGCCTCGCCAAGGATTACGTTAATCTGGAGGAAGTCTGGCTTTCTCCCAGTAGTGGATGACACATAATATCTACGTAGGGACGTTGAAAAACAAAGAAAGAAAAAAAATGGGAACATTATCCCGCCAAGAAAAAAAAAATACATAAATTCACGGGGATAATTTCCTTCGTCTTCAAAGAAAAAATGAAACTCTTCCGACGCTACCGTGCCTTCCATAAAGCAACCCTCAAAGAAATCACTTTCTACACAATGCGCAAGGATTCGGTCAGCCAATCTTCATATAGCTGGGGCTATTCTTCCCTCTGATTGATTCATTTTTCAAGATTAAGGAAAGTTATAATAAAAATATTATATTGAGTTTCTCCGTTGGCGTCAGGGTAAACACCCATCCCCCCCGAAGCTTGGTTACCTTTCCGTGGTGGGGGGGACTTCATGGATTGGGCAGTAGCAACCATCGTTGGTTGCTTCTGTTCAATCCATGAACGAAAAACCAAGCATCTTGAACGTAATTGTCGTATAAATTTACTTGGTGTCAAAACTGACGCGAAAGCGGTTGTCTCAATTTTGTCAGAAATGTTTGTGCGTTTCGGCCTGATGGCGGGAGTCGGTTTGGCGCTGTGGTCATGAGGGAATACGAGGAAGATTGGCAACCGTCCCAGAAGTAGCTACAGTGAGGCCCAGCAGCTGTCCCTAATACTGTGGAAGGCACTCATGTAAGGTGTGCAGTGAGGCGCAGCAGTAACAAGGGAAACGGACAACCAAAACAGCAATCTTGATCATCAGGAGGCTATCCAATGCTCAGAGTAGATAAGGACGATTATTGTATGGCTTCGCTCAGAGGATGAAAATCTTAGCCGTGAAAGTCAACAAGTCAAATAACTAGTAGTTAGTGGTAGCGAAGTGGAATTACCGCATTTCTGTGGTCTTAATAGTAAAACGAAACCTTTCGTTTTCTCCATCAATCTAGAGGTGTTGTAGCCCACCATCCTTAAGGTTGTAAGGTAATGGTAACTACAAGGTTATGACCTCGGAAATTTGTGATGAAAAGTGCAGGAAATGTGGTAATTTATATAATATAAATTATATAGTTGTATAATAAATGTGTAATAAAATTTTGTCTTCTCTGTGCCCGTTCATTAATTCAAATACAAGTAAGTTTTCTCTCTAACGAGGTGGGATAAGCTACGTGCACTCGGCTTGTAAATGTGGTGACTTTCCCTTCATTACGACAATGTTGTGCTGAACTGAAGATGTAGAATTCCGTGGACGAAACTAAGATAGGAAATCAATCTACATCAAAAATTGAAGGCGACGCTGTGTGTGTGTGTGTGTGTGTGTGTGTGTGTGTGTGTGTGTGTGTGTGTGTGTGTGTGTGTTTGTGCATGTGTGTGTGTGTATGTGTGTGTGTGTGTGTGTGTGTGTGTGTGTGTGTGTGTGTGTGTGTGTGTGTTTGTGCGTGTGTGTGTGTGTGTGTGTGTGTGTGTGTGTGTGTGTGTGTGTGTATACTACTTTAATCATTATCACGTGAGAGTTTTGAGGAAGGATTTGTACACTCGTGTTGCCCCGTCTCTTAACCTTGTAAGTGTAAAATATGTTTTCACTCCTATGTGCGCTGACACACACACACACACACACACACACACACACGCACATAACCTATAATATTATCTAGTATTTTCTTCAGAAGGATATCTTACACCTTGATTATAAAAGCCAAAGAAAAATTCATAAAAACATATACATATATTTCCACATGTGTAGATATATGTTATGTATTGAAATGTGGCGGAAAAATTCCTTATATATTAACAAACGTGATTGAGGACGTAAAGAATCTGGTACAAACATAATGGTTATTGTGATAAATGATTTATTTATGATAAATATGTATTGTGTTGCATTATAATGGTTGTTCAGAACCAAGGTTCTTAAACCTGAATCAGTGAAATACTATAAGAAATAAAAGATCTGTTAAACATAAACATTTATAGTGATTAACCACACAATATATCTTACTGTGGGTATCTAAAACAAAATCCATTGCAAGGAGCTAGTTTAAGGCAGGAGCAATTCATTTTTTAACAAAATATTTACCTCTACATCCCTTTTCTTTCGTCACCATTTCTTGTGTTTACTACTATCAAGAAATATCTTTTATCTAACATAAAAATTCTGTATAGGTATTTGATTAATGTTCTTCAACGACGCGTTGTATAACTCTTCGTTAGTGAAGTTCATTTCGTGTAATGGATCATGCATTACAAAGTTGTGTCTATCCACACAAGTGTTACACGTCTCGGATAAAGATATATCTAACATATATATGTCTTTTATGAATATTTGTAAATTGTTCTCCTGACGAACAGTACCTAAGGTTTACGTATCATAGTTTGTCGCTTGTAAGTGATCAAGCATTACGAAGGTGTGTCCATTGCCACAGGTGCTACTGATCCCGGGTAAAGGTATTTTACAATTTTTGTTTCCTTAACCCTTCTAGTTATCTATGCTTCATCTCTGGCTTGATCCTTGCAAGTGACATTTATGGTGTGTAATTCTCTTTATTCTTATCATATAATCAGTCAGTTGAGGTGCAGAACACGCTTTTCATCCTGGTCACTCCACTCTGTTACATACTATTATTCAGAAGGTGTTACCGGACTCAACCCGTAAGTCGTTACACTGGGAATGACAAGTAACCTTGGGGAAAGGCTGTATCATCGACCAGGGAAGGGAAGAAATAGCACAGTCTCATCGAAAACCTTCTTGCTCATAGATTGTGCCATCATCCCCTGCTCCTGTGTGGAGTGCAGCAGCCACGAAGGTGTAGGAGCGCCATCAAAGGTGTGCTGGTGATGTGTGGTAATAATAATAATACTGTTCACACCATCAACAACAACCATTTCTCAGGTTTGTCTGTCCTACTTGTCGTCGCTGTACGTAACTCTGTCATTGTATATGTCTTCCTTGAACGTACATCTTCCTATATTTCACTGTCCCAACTATTTAGACAATAATACGTTGAAAGGATTGTTAGGTGACTTTAAAGTGGAACATATAAAGGATTAGTGACCTAATGACCTTCCATAGGTCGCTCTCCGTTAGAATCCAACATTGGTCGTAGGAACAAGGACATATATGCAGTGAGAACGTGTATGGTCTTAAAATGATCTTGAACCCCTGGAAAATGTGTTCAGGATGATTTGTATAGTGGTTACAGTTTGACGTTTAGCACAGTTATGACCCCAGCAGTTGATAGAGCGGATAGTAAAAAAAAAAGAAAAAATGAAAAATAGGATTACGTATATGGGTCAAATATTTAGTGAGTGTGTATGGCCGTACAGCCATCATCAACAGGTGAAGGTGTTTAACAATATTTGATTGGTGGTTATGACTAACTTGTTGACCTTACTGACTCAGGCGGTCGATGAACCTAAAACCCCAAAACTAACCCACTTTACTATTACTCTGGATATTTGGCTTGACTGACAATGGAGCACCTGGGTTGAACACCAGGACTTGTTACCCTCCTCCTCTCCATCTCTTTCTCTCTTTCTCTTCCTCACAACAACACGAAAACCCTCCAAAAATCCTCACGAATTCCAGCTACCTGCTGGACCTGGATGATCATTTTATGTTGAACTTATGGTTCACATTCTGGCTTCATGACCTTTAGGTGATAGCCCTTAAATCCAACAACATATATACATCCTGTTATACAACTGATGTTACTGTCTGACGTATGTATGGTGCGGCTTGATGACCTTACCTGCTGATGGTCAAACATGTTATCATGTTGCAAATATCGTGATTCTTATGTTTTGCCGTAAGGTACAGATTCTGGTTTGATAACGGACGGTCAATAACCAGAAAGTTGAACGCTAAACATACCTGCATACATATTGCAGACTACTTATCATAAGAGACCGAGCCAGACAACTACTTGACGAGTCTCTAAACAATATTTGACCTGTAAGACAAGATCAGACAGCGGACTGTCTACAGGTAAGGGCCCGTAACCTGGCAACTCTAACAACGACAGCGAGTGATGGTTAGTCGAGGACCACACGAATCTAACAGTGACAACAAGTGACCGTCAGGCGGAGACAAGGCCATTATGACAGTGATTAAGTGCTACAATTGAACTCTCAGCTAACTACCTATAACCGCCACTGTTGATTGTTTACTGAGCTGTGTTGACGACCCGCCCCCACACCTCTTGTATACGTAAGGCTGGTGAACAGTATATGGTCTCCTCCCAACACAGGTCACGAACATTCTCTCCTCAAGTTACCATGGCGACTGGAGACAGCTCACCTCTGTCGTGGTGCAGGTTCTGCATCTCCGCTTATTCCTTATGTTTCCCAGGTGTGGTCGGGCAGGCAGGCAGGCAGGGGCCCCAGGTGGCCTGGGTAAACAGCCTTAGTTAGGTATTTGTTCTTGACTCCAGCCCAATCTTGCCACCGCCGGCCAGCCGGACGTACCAGGTGACACCTTCCCAGGTGTGGCCTCCTGGTTATAGCTCTCCCACTCGGCTTGGCTGGATAGGCAGTGACGTCTTCTATGAGCCACTCATATAGGGTCGTTACTCATACAGGGTTGTTCGGCACCATTTGGGACAAGATGATTTACCTATTGTTTCAGGAACAGAGAAGAATCCATCAGCTGCGTTTTCCAAACAAAATATCATAGATTCATCCCAAGCTTCACTAAACTCCGACATTAGTTTATCATATTCAAGATTAATTCTTGATAGCTCACTAAAATAAAGGTTATTCTCATAGTTTTCTCTTTGTTTTCCCTCAACATCATTTGAAGTAATCACCAGCTGCTTTAATCATATCAAAGGAACTTGTGTTTGTCCCACGTCGTCATATGATTCATTTTTGTCTTTATCATCAAGGCCATTAATCTGAGTCATTGCCTTTGTCATGGTTCTTATTTCCCTGACATTCATTATCACACGTGTTTACAATGTGTCTTGACGGGAATTAATAGCAATTTTTTTTCCTCCGATTAAAGAAGCTAAAACATATACAAGAGGTTCGGTATATTTACATAGTATATTTCTGAATCATTGTTACCGTTAGGTAGACTCCTCTCCAAATTCTTATCAACTAAAAGTCAAATCTTAAAATACAAGGAATTGCACAGAGGAATTCCAACATGAGCAGACAACTGTGACCTAACGAGGCTGTTTGTAATGGTAGCAGAGATCAGGAGGTCATAGATCAGTGGAGTAGGAGGAGACAGACTTGCACATGTTTCACAGAGAATAACCTGTACACTGTGTATGTAGCTAAGGAGGAGAAAATAACGTCACTCGTGGATTTGAAGCGAAATGTTTAGTAGATATATTCTGAGGTACTTTTAGAAAGTTAGAATACAAGGAATGGAGGGTTTCCAGCCCCCCGCTCACGCCCCCTTCAGTCGCCTTCTACGACACATGAGGAATGCGTTGGAAGTGTTCTTTCTCCCCTATCCCCAGGGATATATGTATATATATATATATATATATATATATATATATATATATATATATATATATATATATATATATATATATATATATATATATATATATTTTTCCATACTATTCGCCATTTCCCGCATTAGCGAGGTAGCGTTAAGAACAGAGAACTGGGCCTTTGAGGGAATATCCTCACCTGGCCCCCTTCTCTGTTCTTTCTCTTAGAAAAAAAAAAAAGAGAGGGGAGAATTTCCAGACCCCCCCCCCCAGCCATTCCCTTTTCGTCGCCTTCTACGACACGCAGGGAATACGTGGGAAGTATTCTTTCTCCCCTGTCCCCAGGAAGATATATATACATATATATAAATATATATATATATATATATATATATATATATATATATATATATATATATATATATATATATATATATATATATATATATATATATATATATATATATATATATATATATGTATTAATGAGTCCACGGGGAAAATGAAACATGATAAGTCTGTCTTGGACAATCGCATGTTTACCAAATAGCGTCCTAGCTACGTTTCTTCGTTGTATATCAACTGACTGTTCTATTCCTCTCTCTCTTGTGTCTCCCCTGATGATGTGATTATAACACGAGAGTACACTTGGGAACTTATCGTGTTTCATTTTCCCCGTGGACTCATAGGAATATCTTGATTACGCACAAAATTGTGATCCTTTCCAATATATATATATATATATATATATATATATATATATATATATATATATATATATATATATATATATATATATATATATATATATATATATATATATATATATATATAATATATATATATATATAATTCTTAAGAGTGCATTTTTCCCGTAGATTCTTATGAATATACTTGATCACGCGCAAAATTGTGAGCCTTTCCAATAAATATATATATGAACAAAAATTCCCAAGTGCACTTTTGTGTAATGATCACGTCGTCAGGGGAGATACAAGAACGAGATAGATGACGTACAACAGTCAGTTGATATATAAAGAAGAGATGTTGCTAAGACACCATTGTATGCTTGCTTGTTTTTTCTTTTCTTTTCTTGCCTATCTGCTTGCCTGCGTTTTTGTTTATTTTCTTTCTAGTCTACCTGCCTTTTTGCTTGATTGCCTGCGTCTCTGTTTTTTCATTGCCTGCTTGCCTGCGTTTGTCCACCTGATTTCTTGCCTTCCTGCCTTTTTTCTGCGTGCCTTCCTGCCTGCCCTTTTGTCAACTTTCCTTTTTGCCTGCTTGCCTGCTTGCCTGCTGTGTCACTTGTCTGCCAGCTTTTTAAGTTGGCTGCCTGCCTTTCGCGGTAATATAAATGTCTGCGGGCTTTCCAGTGTACGTTTCACTAACATGGAAAGTGTAGGGGTTTGGGAGCCTGCAGTTTTACGTGACAAAAGGAGATATTTACCTAAATTTGATAAGCAGGAAGACTACAGACGTACCAACCCATACTTCAGTAGTACAATAGAATGTGTGTATCACTAGAGGCTCTCAAACCCACTTTAAACACAAGAAAAGTTTGTGTACTTGGCAAGCAACCCACAATAGCAGCAAAATGTCCATAAATTCATAGGTCCTCAATTCTGAGAAGTAGTTCTTGTCTTCTCATTCACTCTTGATACAATGCTTATTTTCCCCATAGGTCTGCTCCTGCGGGCATTAGAAAAGGGAGCCGTGTAGTCAGGTTGGCTCCCACACTTAGGGTGGCCAATGTTTTTGATCTGAAGCATGAACGGGCGTGACCATTACCACCATATATTGGACGGGGTCACTACGTTCAACGTACCATTAGTATCTGTTGTGATTGTTATGATAAGTATCTGTGGACACGATATCTGCAAGAGATTTGATAATAAGATGAAAATAGTCTCAGAGGCGTAAGAGAAAGATATATTTAGGATACCTTTCTTGGTTCTACTTTCTGTTTCCCTATGATATAATGTTAAACAGAATGTTTACATAAGTAACAAGGAACGAATGAGGTTCTTGAAGAAAGGGAAGAGCCAGTTAAAAAGAATTCTGCACGCACCTGGTTGCGAAGTTCATAAATGTTTTGATTTTTTTTTGTGCTGGTGGTTGGTGGTGTAGGTGATGGTGGTGGTGGTGGTGTTGGTGATGGTGGTGATGGTGGTGGTGTTGGTGATGGTGGTGGTGTTGGTGGTGGTGGTGGTGGTGGTGGTGATGGTGGTGGTGGTGGTGGTGATGGTGGTGGTGGTGGTGGTGATGGTGGTGGTGGTGATGGTGATGGTGGTGGTGTTGGTGGTGGTGGTGGTGTTGGTGGTTGTGGTGGTGGTGTTGCCCAGGTGCATATGCACCAATAATCACCCATCTCTCTCCATCCACTTTCAGTTTTACCCATATCAATCTAGAGTTTACTTTCTTACACTCTATCACATACTCCCAACACTCCTGTTTCAGGAGTAGTGCTACTCCTTCCCTTTCTCTTGTCCTCTTACTACCTCCTGACTTTACTCCCAAGACATTCCCAAACCACTCTTCCCCTTTACCCTTGAGCTTCGTTTCACTCAGAGCCAAAACATCCAGGTTCCTTTCCTCAAACATACTACCTATCTCTCCTTTTTTCTCAACTTGGTTACATCCACACACATTTAGACACCTCAGTCTGAGCCTTCGAGGAGCATGAGCACTTCCCGCGTGACTCCTTCTTCTGTTTCCCATTTTAAAAAGTTAAGATACATGGAGGGGAGGGTTTCCAGCCCCTCGTTCCAGTCTCCTTTAGTCGCCCTCTGCGACACGTGAAGAGTGCGTATATCCCCTATCCCCGGGGATATATATATATATATATATATATATATATATATATATATATATATATATATATATATATATATATATATATATATATATATATATATATTCTCAAACTGGGTCGAGCCAGACGTGAGCGTCGGTCGCCTCGCCTCGTTCTCAGGAGACGTACATTTCATTAAGAAAACGGCAGGTCGAGATCGCAGTGGCAATCATCATATTCCATTTATAAAGGAAAAATTCATACTTGCTGCCTATATTGTCTTTGATATCAATACAGACTATATATTATCTTTCATATCAGTACATACGATACATTGGATTTGTACTGATATAGTTTTACTTGACATTTTTTTGTTTTCCTTTCTTTATCTCAGCGGCTGATGTTCGAGTAACCATTACGTCTGAAATGTTGTTGGTCAAGAGGGCCTAGTATTGTGCGTGTTATCTAATTAATTGAATTTATGCAACTGGATTTTTCTCATCTATAGACTTTCTTCTTGAACTGCATGTTACATGATGAAAACAATGTCTGGTTTATTATTGTCATGAAGGACCTGAAACAGCAGCAAAATATATAAAGATATTCATCCGATGATTACAGTTACAAACTGACAGATGTAATATAGCAAAAAATATGAACAAAACAGTGAGTTGGTGACTTGTTTCATATGTTTGTAATACGACTCTGAAGTTAGTTCGTAAATCCTTACGGGGAATAAATGGTGGACAAATGGTGAAGGAAGGTGCAAAAACGGGGCTATTTCAGTCCAAACTAGAATTCATTTGTTCACTACGACATTGATCCCAGGACATTTCAATGGCTGAGATTTACATGATACAGAAAATCTTCAAACAAGGACGATAGACAGATAGTTAGATGGTTGAATGAATAGGTAAACTGATAGATGTAGGTGCAATCAGAGTCGCCTATGATTTCGTACACAGCGAATGAGATGATAGATAGGCGAGGCTATAACCATCGTCTATGATTATTGTAAATGACTAATAATGATTAATCTTTATTGTTTTTGTGCGACTGCTGTTAGCCTTTGAGGGTTAATGTTCCCTCAAAGTTGCCCGGACCCTACCACTAGGAGGTCAGCAGTTCGACTTAGGGTCCATTTGTGCCATGTTTATGGCACCCAACAGAATGGATGTATTTCTCTTATTTTTTTTTTCATCCCTATGGATGGGACTCATAAATGTTAGGAACTTTTCCTAACGATTTGATCCTTTATGGTAACCGCTTCATTCGTACAATAGTTTGTCAATAATTTGCAACTGAATGAGAACTTTTGCCATAGGAAGTGTCTTCTGAGGACCGGGTATAACAGGGTCGACTGCTGGAGGAGGAGCAGCTTCTCCAATCTCAGGGACGGGAACTTAAGGTTCAAGGAATTTCAGGGATGAATGTTGGTGGTGTGGACTTTAATCTTCAACACGGCAGCTTCAGCTTTAGGGTCGGCTGCTGCTGCAGGTGCTGCTGATCCTCCAGTCGCAGTGACGGACACATCAGGGTCTTCATCGACGACCAGTACGAGTACGTCGGGATCCACCAAGCCTGATTCATCCCCATAGAAGTAGGGGATCAAGGTCACCAATTCAGTGGTAGGCATCACTTTGCCCCGTTGTTTGGTGGGAGCCAAAGAAACATTGATGGGGATGGCGGCTGCTCCTGTGTCAACTACACCAGTTTCCTCGCTGGGTCCGCCTTTGCACAGGTCATCATCATCTTGATGCCGAGTCTGGATCTTCACCACTACTCTCTCGTGCACGGGTTCGATATCCAGACGTGATCTCTTCCTGGAAGGCCTTTGGCATTCTGGAAGGCACCGCTTTCCTCCCTGGGCCAGGCCCTCACTGCCGGACAACCAGGCAATTCTGGTGTAGGCGTACTCCTGGTGGCGGCCGTTGCGTCCTCCAAGTCTGCGATCTGCCTTGATGCCCCACCGTCCCAGTGTTCTGCCGACGTTCAGGACGGCAGCTTTCTCGTACCCGAACCCTTCGCAGAATTCACAGTATCGCAAATATAGCTCAGTTCGGCTTATACAATCTTTAACAGCCCCGGTTTGCTGGATGTGAGCCTCGAAAAATTCAAGGAAGGATTCCTTGCCAGGGTACCGATGGGCAGCGCGGACGTGAGTCATTTCTGCGATCTGGTGAGATGAGTGATTTACTTGACGAAGTAAACTTTCATAGACCAGCACTTGCAAAAATATAGTGAAGCCACACAAAAATATAGTCGACTCTTGTTTCCTCATTGGTCTAATATCCTAGATGATACATTAACATAGTGAAGTTGGAGCACTAGTGTAGTGAAGATGAAACATCAAAATAGTGATGATGGCAGGATACGGTAGAGGGTGTACACTGGGCAGAATTGCCTCTAGTGGAGAGTGTAATGTAGCTTGTAGTGGAAATATAATGGTGTGTGTGTGTGTGTGTGTGTGTGTGTGTGTGTGTGTGTGTGTGGCTGTGTCAGTCCTTGGAGTGAAGTGTGTTTTCGGACAGTGTGACTGAGGGGCGCATCATCATCATCATCAGAGATGAATCATTATGCCAATAATTAGGGCTAGGCTAACCTGACCTCAGGTCTCATCAAAACACAGTATGGCGTAGTGGTGGTCTGTGTTTAATATTAGTATACTGAACTGATGGCAATATGAACCTGAATATTGTGATAAAGATACTGGCTTCTGGGATCACGTTGTCTTGTGTGACGAAAACACGTTTACTTCTGACTGACGCTTCCAGAAATACTGGAGTGTGGCGGTTAACATACTCTCTCTCTCTCTCTCTCTCTCTCTCTCTCTCTCTCTCTCTCTCTCTCTCTCTCTCTCTCTCTCTCTCTCTCTCTCTCTCTCTCTCTCTCTCTCTGTATTAGACATTCCCACCGCACTGGTGCAGGTTTAGGTTATCAACTAAGAATATGATCAATTCTTTATCAATAACAGATTATTGCCCTGGCAGGTCATGAGGCCAGGGTCGAGTGTGTCATAACATGGTAGAGGTTCAGAATAATCTTTTAGTAGCTGTACATATCTTGTGGTATCCATTAGTATTTTGTCTACACGGATATCATGATAAACTTTAAATTCAGATAGATAATATAAAACATGTACATATACACTTGTAGATATATTTATATGCATGTAAATGAGGCAGATGAATGTGTTATGTACTTAAAAATGCTACTGAAAGCTTAAAGATTCCGGTAAAAAACATAACGACTGTTGTGATAAATTTCTTTTTTTTTGTAATAAATGTGTATTGTGCTGCATTTTGTGGCCGTCACAGGGCCAAGATCGTTCAGCCAAAATCCGTTAAGGCCTGGAAGAAGTGATGAAAGGTGTTGAGAATATGTATTTATTAATGATTACAAAACACAGACTATGTTCTCCTCTTGATGTCTAAAAGATGACCCAACACAAGACGACTACTTTAAGATCAAAGTTTCTAGACATTTAACAAATTATTTCCTATTATGTCCCTTTTCTCTCAGCATCATTTTTCTGGTTTACTTCGAAGAACTGCCATGTACTACCTAATATGATCATTCACTATAGATGTTTCGTGAATGATCTCCAACAACGCGTTGTATAACTGTGTTGTTGACATTATTTCGTGTAATGGATCAAACATTACAAAGTTGTGTCCATCCACACAGGTGTTACACGTCCCAAGTAGAGATAATTCCTAGATATGGCGTCTGTCTAACATAGATATATTTTCTGTTAATATTTGTATAATATTCCCCTGCTGGACGGTACTTAAGACTTTCGTATTAAAGTTGATCAGTTGTAAGTGATCAAGCATTACAAAGGTGTGTCCATTGCCACAGGTGCTACTGATCCCGGGTAAAGGTATTTCACCATCTTTGTATCTTTAACCTTTCTAGTTATAGATGTTTCATCCCTGATTCCAGCCTTGCAATCGATTTTTTCTCCTTATCCTTATCATGTAATTAGTCAGTTTGAGTGCAGAACACGCTTTTCAGTCCAGCCACTTTACTGTGTTTCTCAAATGATACCATTGAAATGGTGTTACCGGACTCCAACTGTAAGTAGTTACACCTGGAGTGACAAGTCACCATCGGCAAGGCAAGTAATCCACGAGTAACTGAATTGGTCTTGGCTGTGACTTGCCCTTCCATTATTTATATATATTAAAATGTGACAGTAAGAATCAAAAGCCAGAGGTGGAGGAGCAGTACACATTGCTCATGATGTTTATGTATTGGCTTTACATCTCGACTAATAATTACACCTACGTCTTTCTCCTTCCTTGATAGTGCTATTTCTAAATCTTATGATGATCCTTTAATTTGCCTGCTATGTGCACACAGTATATCATTTTGCGTATACCTACAGTGAATATTACTGGCCATTGTACACTGTACAACGAGACGCTGGTCATCTTTCTGCAGTCGTCTTGCGTCATCGTACCAGTTGATAATGTTAGCTGATTTTGCCATCGTGAAATTGCTTTTAGTCACCAATGTCTCTTATAGATATCAAATATCAGGAAAATCTATCAAACTCGTAAGCACAATTTGACTGCATGTGCGAAAAATCGGATATAAGTTTCAAAGATTTTTCTGAAGAGAATTATAGAACAAGGCAGATCACATTTATTGTATCACATATCAGTTCACCAGGTAAAGACACCATTATAACATATTATGAAACTAATATATAGCATGATTCATGTACAAGGACCATCTTCTACACATGACCAATATTTCACAACCATCACAAAATGATTCACTGATAAAGCCAGTGTATGTAATGTCCTTCCTTTTCCTCAGCTCATTAGGCATTTTCCGTGACCCAACCTATATGTTATTTGTCCCCTCATTTGTGACCTTGTAGTTGTTGTACGGTGGAGTAATGCTTGACTTGCTATACTGAGGGACAGACACACTGACACAAGCCATGTTGTAGTTGTTGTACGGTGGAGTAATGCTTGACTTGCTATACTGAGGGACAGACACATTGACATGAGCCATAATTCGTTGAATTGACAAAAATGAAGAGATAAATTTCTTGAAAGATATGTCAAGTGTAATGATACATCGACTTATGTACATTTTAGGAATCATTTACAAATTCAAAACATAGAATCTATATGATGGCATAGTGTGTTTAGATAGATTTCTAACTCTTAATGTTCTTATCAGTTCAGTCTAAGGGGAAAAAAACGTGACAAATAAAGCCAGCTAACAGTGTGTCATAAGACCAGAGCCCCTGCCAAGCTGGGACTTGGCCAAACATAAACAACCACTTTCTTATAGACGATTAGTCAAGGTTCTGGGTCGAGCACCAGGATCTATTGACTTCCGTCCGACATAATATATTTTCTCTGATCCTTCATCATCATCACCACACTCCCGGCACCCATCAATAAACCCTTCCCAAATTCCTCACTTCCTTATAAACTCGTCCCTGTAGTCAACAATTAAGAAACCTAAACCGACCAAAAAGCATTACGTTGTTCAACAATGTAAACCCCAGCTAGGGTGAGCCTTAGACACTCTTACGGTATATTGTGATGGACGAAGGATTTACTCACCGAGAATTGAATTACACATTTACTTGTTCTAAGAACCTATCACTGATTACCATAGAATACAGATGGTAAAAGTGTATTTTCCTTGAGGTTTTCTATTGAAAATATACGAAACATTTTATTTAAACTAATTATCTCATACGATAATGAATAAACTCATAACTTTTCTGGAGCACAGGGTACAGTAATGTATGTAACGTGAAACCGGTAGAATTAACATATCTAACATAAAGATTTCTATTTTGCAGATAACATAAATGTTTTACATGTAGAAATCAATAATATCTTCAACAACGTAAACATAATACCATCAAATTTTATATTACAAGTTTTTTATCCGGGTTTTAAGCATCAAAACGATTTTCCCTACAGAAAAGTAATGTAGTTATTATCAGCACAAGGTTTAGAAGGTCTTAAACAAGTTATGAGTTTATATTTTTCAAAATTTTATTACGATCCAATAATTATACTTTGAAAAATAGACCTGGTTATTTTGCTGTGATGAACACTAATGAAAAAATTTTCGACGTTTTCCTTAAAAATTTTCAATATGAATTGATATAAATACGTTTTAGAGGAAATGTATATCAATATCAACAAGAAACAAACAATCAAAATTGACGAACTTAATTCAATCAAGTGACAAGTAAAGAGTATAATATGTGAATTTTAACAACCATATTAATATCACAAAACCAAATATGTTGCCCAAATTTTTCAAAACATCAAAAGTAATAAAAGAAGAAGCTGTCCAGAGGTGACTTGTTACTCCCGGCGTAAATACTTATAGGCGGAATCCGGTAACACCTCTTGAATAGCATGTGGAAGACAGAGTAGAGTGGGTGGGCTCAGAAGCATGTTCTCCACTTCAACTGACTAATGATATGTTAAGACAACACAAACCACATACATCCATTGTGAGGATGGAATCAGGGATGAAACATCTATAACTAGAAAGGTTAAAGATACAAAGATGATGAAATACCTTTACCCGGGATCAGTAGCACCTGTGGTAATGGACACACCTTTGTAATGCTTGATCACTTACAACTGATCAACTTTAATACGAAAGTCTTAGGTATTGTCCCTCAGGAAAACTTTTTATAAATATTTATAAAACACATATATATGTTAGATATACACTATCTCTAGAATATATCTTTACCTGGGACGTGTAACACTTGTGTGGATAGACACAACTTTGTAATGCATGATCCATTACACGAAATGAACTTCACTAACGAAGAGTTATACAACGCGTCGTTGGAGAACATTAATCAAATACCTATACAGAATTTTTATGTTAGATAAAAGACATTACTTGATAGTGAACATAAGAAATGATGACGAAAGAAAAGGACGTAGATGTAGATGTTTTATTAAGAGATGAAATATTCCTGCCTTAAATGGTCTCTCTTATAATTGATTTTCTGTTAGATACAAACATGCTAATGTAATCTGTTCCTTATGATCATAAATGTTTATGTTTTTAAAACGTTTTTATCATGTCTTAAGGATTCTGGCTTACAGACCTTGGTTCTGAACAACCATTATAATGCAACACAATACATATTTACCATAAATAAATCATTTATCACAATAACCATTATGTTTGTGTCAGATTCTTTAAGTCCTCAATCACGTTTGTTAATATATAAGAAATTCTTTCTCCACATCTCAATACATAACATATATCTACACGTGTGGAAATATATGTATATGTTTTTATATTTTTTTCCTCATCTTTTCTAATCAACGTACAAGGTATATGTCTAAAGAAAATACTGGATAAAATCCTAAGTTATGTGTGTGTGTGTGTGTGTGTGTGTGTGTGTGTGTGAGCACACATAGTAAAGGTTAAGGGACGGGACAACACGAGTGTACAACTCTCTCCCGTAATACATAAATACTAATCACACACACACACACACACACACACACACACACACACACACACACACACACACACACAGAGCGGCGCCAGGCTGGAGGCGGGGCATCGTGACGTCACAGGCAAGTCCCTCCCCCCGCCAGATCCAAACATGTGTTGTGTCTGGTGATGGCGGTTCAAGATTTCCCACATTTATATTGATCTTTACATTATCATCCACTCCCAAAGTCACCTGGCATTCTTGTGTTTCAACAACAGACGTGATATATGCAACACCAGGCAAACATTGTACCATTATCTGATAGGTTAATTGGTGCACAATCAAGAACCAGTGAATTTCATCGCCGCCATAAGTAAGTAAGGAAGGTGACTTTAATGATGATAAATACGACCTGGTATGGCTGTGTCTACACACTACCGCCATCTGGTCAACCTGGTACGTACGAACCTTAACCTTAAAGTGGCCCACGTAAACGCGAACTTAAAATCTATCCATTTAACTGTCATTCATCAATTAGCATTTAAACACCATCTTTTAAACGTAAACCTTCCACTTGCATTATATTAACAAGTAATCTAAGATACGTCATACAAACACAAGGTTTAAAGCTGAAACTCGAACTTTTAAGTCCGTCAATTTAACACCTACTTTAGAATTAGCAAAGAAAGGTGAATTTTTAACTCCGCCAAAAAGCAGCTTGTGTATGTAATGCTTCATTTAATTGAACATTTTTAAAGTCAGTTAAATTAATGGTATCCTTTGATGTTCATCATTAAAACATAAACCTATGAACTCTGTCTCTAGAACTAAGCACAAACTTTTACGTTCCATCATAGGAAAGGACACTTGCAAAATCTATCAAAATTCATCACATAACGCGAACTTTTCAACCCTTCCATTTACCTGGGCCACTCTTCCCTGGCTGCCATTCATATTTTGTACTTTTAAACTGTGACTTTATTACACTTTCATTCATTCATCATGACTTTATTACACTTTCATTCATTCATCATGACTTTATTACACTTTCATTCATTCATCATGACTTTATTACACTTTCATTCATTCATCATGACTTTATTACACTTTCATTCATTCATCATGACTTTATTACACTTTCATTCATTCATCATGACTTTATTACACTTTCATTCATTCATCATGACTTTATTACACTTTCATTCATTCATCATGACTTTATTACACTTTCATTCATCATTCATCATGACTTTATTACACTTTCATTCATCATTCATCAACTAGTTCGTCTCACTGATATTCCATTCATAAACTTCATTTGTGCATCTCATAGTTTGACCGCCATGTTGCATGTTTCCTTAATGTTTATAATTCTTTGTGTATTTAATAATAGAAGATTCAGTGATATTTCTCGTGGTACTGGAGTTAGAGTTAATAACTGAGATGGCATTATAATCTCTAACTCCAGTACCACGAGAAATATCATTGAATCTTCTATCATTAAATGCACAAAGAATTATAATCTTGATATAAGTGATTGTCTATACAAATTGCATAAATTTAGTGTTGATAAAATTTGTAAGGAATTCATCTTGTCCATATGATTAGTTTATGATACGCTTGTTGTCTGTCTTGGACAATCACATGTTTACCAAATGGCGTCCTAGCTACGTCTCTTCGTTGTATATCAACTGACTGTTATATTTCTCTCTTGTGTCTCCCGTGATGATGTGGTTATTACATGAAAGTGCACTTGGGAACTTGTCATGTTTCATTTTCCCCGTGGACTCATAGGAATATACTTGATCACGCGCAAAATTGTGATCCTTTACAATATATATACATATATATATATATATATATATATATATATATATATATATATATATATATATATATATATATATCCTTCAGTATGTTTACTTTCGATAATGAGGAACAGAAGAATAAGCCAAGAAAGTAAATTTCGTCAAAGACATCTCTCTTTTCTGAACGCTGCTTCGTAAAGATTTTCATTAATACAAATTGAAGAAACAGACGTATTTTTCTATTGTCTGGTTAGCTCAGTGGTAGAGCGTGAGTCTCACACACTCAAGGTCGTGGGTTCGAGACCCACACCAGACATAATTTTGGTCTTTTTCTTGTTTCATTTTGTCCGCATCACATGTGTGCAACATTCAGTATGTTCGTCCAACGTTATAGTGAAGATCTTCACAATAAATTGGGGTTTTCGACCTTATCTGAAAGGGTCAGGTCCACTAAGACGTCCTTGAAATCTTCCAGAAGCTTCTGGCGATCCTCCTCCAACTGCTGGGCACATCAGAGTTAACATGGGCCGGACATCGGTTGTGGAACGACTTAATCTGCTTCCGGTAGTTAGCAGGGATGATAATGAGGGCTCTGACCTCATACCAGGTCAGCTTAGTTCCAGTCTATTACTTAGTTCCAGTCTATTGCTTAGTTTCAGCCTATTGCTTAGTTCCAGTCTATTGCTTAGTTCCAGTCTATTGCAACGACAATAAAAAATTAAAACTCATTTCTTCGTTGAAAATTGAGAGGAAAACACGACAGCAACATGGAGATTTACCCTGTGGTTATTTTGCCGGCTAGTCGGCAACGGTCGGTCAAACAGTATTTTGCCGTGGTAATCTCAGTGCTTCATATAATACTAAGTCCAAAAAAATGTTCTTGGGGGCGTAGCTCAGTGGTAGAGCACTCGCTTGGCATGCGAGAGGTCCCGGGTTCAAACCCCGGCGCTTCCATTTTTTTATTTAGGAAATTCATTGTTTTCAGTCTTGTATATATATATATATATATATATATATATATATATATATATATATATATATATCGTCCGATCAGGGAAGTTAAGCAACGTTGGGTCTGGTTAGTACTTGGATGGGTGACCGTCTGGGAACACCAGATGCTGTTATCCCTGGGGATAGGGAAGAAAGTATACTTGCCACGTATTCCCTGCGTGGCGTACAAGGCGACTAAAAGGGGAGGGAGCAGAAGGCCGGAAATCCTTTACTCTCATTTTCAATTTTCTAAAAGACGGAACAGAGAAGATATAAAGATATTGTAAAGATGTAATTAACATAAGATATAAGAATGAATGGAAGATACGGATGTAGCTGAAACAAGGAGTAATGAAGATTAAGATGCAATGAAAATTATTCTCTAGTGAAGATAAATGTATATGTTAAAATTTTGTATTGAACATCAAGAAGTAATGATAATGATGAGAGTGTAGTGATGATGAGGGTTTAGTTAGGGAGTGGTGACAATTGCCTTTACAATGATAATAAGGAGGTAACACAATGAGGAACACAAACTTTCCAAAGCTACGTTCAAGTCAGACTTTGAACTAAGTTCGGTAAACATAAGGATGAAGTTAAGATGAGAGTGTAGTGAAGAAGAGTATAGTGATGATAAGGATACTGTCAAGATAGGTTGTGGTGAAGATACGAATGCAGTGAAGATACGAATGTAGTAGAGATAAGGGATATCAAAGAGTAAAGTTTATTCAAAATGATTATGTAGTGAAGATAAGAACTACTTTTAGTGAACATCAGGGAGTGCAATGATGATGGTATTGTAAAAATAACGGTGTAGTGAATAAGAGGGTATAGCGAAGATATAATTTAGTGAAAATAAGCTAGTAGTGAAGATACACCTTAGTAAGTATGAGGTTGTAGTGAACTTAACCTTATTGACCTGATCCCCCAAATCCTCCAAACTACGTTCAAGGGCGGATCCAAAGCCGACCGAAAAGGCTATTTCTCTGTGTATTGTTAGTGGTGGTGGTGTGTGTGTAGGTGTGTGTAATCATCTATTTGCCCTCGTGGGGCCCCGTGTAAGTACGTTGTTTGTGTGAGCGGGAAAAATCTAAAGCCTTCCTTGAAACCAGCTTAGTCAAGATAAGGTCATATGAAGATGAGGTTGTAGTGAAGATCATGATAAGCCTAAGGGCTTGAACGTACATTTTAGGTCAAAGGCATCACCAGTACACCCTGGCCAGCATTAAAGTTTATCCGTACACAGACACACACACACACAGACATAAGTATATATATATATATATATATATATATATATATATACTTACACTGTGCCAGAAGCGTTAACTAAAGCTCATTTGGTGAAATCGTGTTTCCTCACATTAGATGTTATCCCAGATTTCCTAAATTCTCCTCTTTGGTCTTTCATTTTCTATGTTTTCCACTTGACTTTCTTCACTCGAAGTGATTTACCGTTCATGTTTTAGATTAAACTATATTTGTCAATTCACCAATTCCCTCTCCCATCTCATCATGACGCTTCTTATTGTTCTTTGATTTGAATCTTCAGTTTTCACCTCTCCTTCAACATGATAACCTCTGAATCTGTGAGTGTGTAATTACCTATTTTTACTGTGTGAGGAGAGAGTTCTACACTCGCCAGGCCAAATCTCTAGAACATTCTGTACTATTATACAACTTGTAAGATTTATGTATGGTGTCTGCCTTAACCATGACCTCATTCTTCTTATTCCATTCATCAACCACTCTTATATAAACCTCAAAATTACTTATCTGAATATATTTGAACAATATTGCCCTAATTTTATGCTATGGTCTCTAGGTTTGTGTGTGTGTGTGTGTGTGTGTGTGTGTGTGTGTGTGTGTGTGTGCGCGCGCGTGTTCTCAGAAAGTAACTGTGTACTATTCAACAAGGATTTCCCAAAAGCCATTTACCTCATATCCTTTTATTTCGATGCTTGAAAATGGCTAAATTTTCGCCAAAGTGTTTTTTGTCTTATTAGTATTTATAATGATTTATTGATTCAAAAAGTATTGGTATTTCGAAACTATTTAGATCCTTCAACATCTCCAGCCATCTTCACTACACTCTGAACACCATTGGCCATCCTGACTATTTCTTCGACACCTCTAGATTTCATCAAATAATGATCGCAACAAAACTAAATGAATCCGTCTACATATCCGGATTTGTATGGGATTTAATCTGGATTGATCTGGTTATGTGACGTCACATAACCTAGGGGTATATAAGGCCGGCGGCGAGAGAAGTGTAATCATTTGAGGATGGGACTCCGTACCGACAACATCTCCTCCCACACTCTGCGGGAAGATAAAAATTTGGTAAGTGCGCCTCAGGCCGGAATCAAAATGAGTGTTCCAGTTGTAAAGTTGACCCAGAAGGATGTAAATGACCTGGTGGTCATGAGAGAGGTGGGTCGGGGAGGCAACGCCAAGATTGAAACGGTGTTGTTCCGTGGATCGTGTTGCGTCATCAAAACCCTTCTCGACGGTGTGAGTTCGAAAAGTCTTATGGATGAAGCCGACATTCACAGGAGACTGGCTGGGGCTGGAGGAGCCCCTCTCCTTCGAGCAGTGTGCCGCAACCCCCCACTGATCATCTTAAGCCACACTGGCCAGCCTTATGATAAGTACATGAGAACATGTCGGTCGGACGAGGAACTGGTCGAGTCCGCCATCATGGTCGCTCGTCGGCTGATGGAAATCCATAAGAAAAACATTGTCCATAATGACGTCAAGGTCGAGAATGTGACCGTGACGATGGGTGAGAAGCCAGAGTTTCACATCATCGACTTCGGCTTGAGCGTTAAGAAGGGAAGCTGCGTTGAGTACAATGTTCCTGACCTGTGGTTGGCCCCTGAGGTCAGGGAGCGCAAGCCGGTCTCCCCAGCCAGTGACGTCTTCTCTTTTGGGCATCTAATGAGGCACGTGTCCATCCTGGTCAGGAAGCAGGGTGTGCGGGAAAGCCTCCAGGATCTTTACCAAACAGCGACCCACAGCGACCCCTCAGAGAGACCAGCTCTGCCACTTATTATTGGTGAGCTGAAGAAGGTGATGAGGTCAGTCCGCCGGAGGCGTACCAGAGGAGGGGGCCAACGGAACCAGAGGAAGGGCAGGAAATGAGGTGCCCTTCCTCAACTATCTACCTCACAATAAGAACTTTGTTTTAGAGGAAATTATTATTTTTACATATCTTAAAACGGGATAGACGTTTATTTAAATATTTATTTAAAACGGGAAAAAATTATGGAACTCGACATGCAACCACCTCCTCGTGGTGAGTTCTGGGTGATAAGAGATCAAACATCTCTTATCAGCTAAGAGTTGCATACAAACGTATTTCCTGATAAGTAAAAGACAACTGGATAATGTTCTTATGATCTTAAATGTTCTTAGAGTCTGGCTAGTATTATCTTGGAGGTCTTCTATCCCCTACAGCTCGGGCTAGGCCCAGATTGTATCATGGACAACGATAAATGACCTTAGCCTAGCTATCAAGGACAGCGATAAATGACCTTAGCCTAACTATCATGAACAGCGATAAATGATTTAGCCTAACCATTATGGACAACGAAAATTGATCTTAGCCTAACCATCATGGAGAACGCTAAATTATCTTAGCCTAGCCATCATGGTAAATGATAAATGATCTTAGCCTTACTATCATGGACAGCGATAAATGACCTTAGCCTAGCTATCATGGACAGCGATAAATGATCTTAGCCTAACCATTATGGACAACGATAAGTGATCTTAGCCTAGCCATCATGGTCAGCGATAAATGGTCTTAGCCTAGCCATCAAGGCCCATTTTCAGTCGTCCATCATAAATTTGCATGTTATCCTAATATCATTAGTAGTTATAACCTCACAAAAGACTGACTTGGTTCAGTTGTATGTTTTCATACAAGAACAAATTGAAGTGTCCCAAGCATTTTGAAATGGCATTTGTACTACTTAACTCTCGATGTTAGTGAAAACATGTGGGATAACCACGACTGAGCAGCTTTCCTGTCTGCTGTGAATTTATTACCTTCCTTTTTCCTCTCTCTCTCTCTCTCTCTCTCTCTCTCTCTCTCTCTCTCTCTCTCATCAAAATATTCGAAATTATGAAATTCAATGTAGCCAAACTTCTGAATTTCTTGTTTGTCTTGTAAAGTTGATCGTAGGTTTTTTTTGATATATACATATATATATATATATATATATATATATATATATATATATATATATATATATATATATATATATATATATATATATATATATATATATATATATATATATATATATATATATATATATATATATATATATATATATTCTATTTATTCATTTTGCTTTGTCGCTGTCTCCCGCGTTCGCGAGGTAGCGCAAGGAAACAGACGAAAGAATGGCCCAACCCACCCACATACACATGTGTATACATAAACGTCCACACACAGTACATATACATATCTACACATCTCAATGTATACATATATATACACACACAGACATATACATATATACCCATGTACATAATTCATACTGTCTGCCTTTATTCATTCCCATCGCCACTCCGCCACACATGGAATAACAACACCCTCCCCCCTCATGTGTGCGAGGTAGCGCTAGAAAAAGACAACAAAGGCCCCATTCGTTCACACTCAGTCTCTAGCTGTCATGTAATAATGCACATATATATATATATATATATATATATATATATATATATATATATATATATATATATATATATATATATATTTTTTTTTTTTTTTTTTTCATACGATTCGCCATTTCCCGCATTTGCGAGGTAGCATTAAGAACAGAGGACTGGGCCTTAGAGGGAAAATCCTCACCTGGCCCCCTTCTCTGTTCCTTCTTTTGGAAAATTAAAAAAAAAACGAGAGGGGAGGATTTCCAGCCACCCGCTCCCTCCCCTTTTAGTCGCCTTCTACGACACGCAGGGAATACGTGGGAAGTATTCTTTCTCCCCTATCCCCAGGGATATATATATATATATATATATTGGGGAGTAAATATATAAAACCATTTTGGTGTCTCAGATTTTGGACATGAATCAAGGTATATTTACGCCACTGACTAAGATTATGACCTTCATTTCCTTCCAGTAGATACAGGTTTTCAGATAATGCAGTTATCAATAAATGGACCACTCACGAGCTTAGGTAGTTCTAAGTGGAGCTTAACATATTGTGCTTCTACACAATGACAACAAATATGGATCACTCCCAATTGGTGGTTCAACTATGATGAGTGAACATCAGGACACAATCGTCCTTGTCTTACACAAGATATCATACCACCATGACCAATGGTTAATGTGTGTGGATCTTAAGATGGTGACTTTTCTCCTGGGTCAGCAGAGTGGGTACAACAAGTAGCCCAGCTTTATCTGTCTCTGGGATAGTAGAGCTGAGGATGAGCACTGGCTGAGAAAACAATGGTCTCTGAGAGAAAACATGTTGGTTGGAGACAAGAATGGAATGGCAGAACCCTTGGTTGACAGAGATAAGATCATTGTACCACCACTGCACATCAAACTAGGTTTAATGAAACACTTTGTGAAGGTTTGGAACAAAGAAGAACACTCTGCTTTGACTACAAAGGCAGAAAATGTCCAGCGCTGATCATGGAGAAGGTGAAGGCAGGTATTGTCGACGGGTCACAAACCATGGAACTCATGAAAGACCCACATTTCCAAGATTCAATGACCAATGTTGAGGCAGAGGCATGGTCTTCGTTCACTGTGGTTGTAAGGAATTGTCTTGGTCACCATAAAGCAGATAACTACCCTGAACTAGTGGAGAACCTGCCATCTTCTTTCCCTCAACTTGGCTGTAAAATGAACATCAAAGTGCATTACCTCCACACCCACTTGGCCAGACAACCTAAGTGAGGAACTGGCTCAACCATTCCACCAAGATTTAAGAACCATGGAAGAAAGATCCCGGGGACACTGGGATACCCATACCTGGGACACTGGGATACCCATACCTGGGACACTGGGATACCCATACCTGGGACACTGGGATACCCATACATGGGACACTGGGATACCCATACCTGGGATACCCATACATGGGACACTGGGATACCCTTACCTGGGACACTGGGATACCCATACCTGGGACACTGGGATACCCATACCTGGGACACTGGGATACCCATGTGATGGTGGATGACTGCTGGATCATTGGAGGTAATTGTGGTGGGTCAGGTGAGCACAAACGTGAGATGTGTGAGGACATGATGAACCAGGATGATATATAACTTTCTAGCTTGGGCTCGTCACCATTATGTGTGGATGTCATCATCATCATGATGTAATCCTAAATCAACCAATGCTACTTGTACGAAGCCATTTGTCTTGATGCCACAATAATGATGGTATGTTGTATGTGACACAACAATTACTGGTATATCATCATATCTCGATCACCAGAGAACAACAACGGACGAGGAGGAGGAGGAGGAGGAAGCCATATTTACAATCACCCAGCCACCAAACCTGACCTGACCTGACCTGATCATCAACACAAGACTACCACATCATCATGACGACCTCACCAAGTGTCATGTGGTGGTGTTGACGTCATCATCACTGATGACATCATGATGATGATGATGATGACCTCAGCAAGTGTGATGTGGTGGTGTTGACGTCATCATCATCAGTGATGACATGATGATGATGATGTGGTGGTGTTGACGTCATCATCATCAGTGATGACATGATGATGATGTGGTGGTGTTGACGTCATCATCATCAGTGATGACATGATGATGATGATGTGGTGGTGTTGACGTCATCATCATCAGTGATAACATGATGATGTGGTGGTGTTGACGTCATCAGTGATGACATGATGATGTGGTGGTGTCATCATCAGTGATGTGGCAAGTGTGGAGGAGTCAAGTTCACGTCAGGGAGGGGATGTTGCCCAGTGGGGCTCAAACTACCACACCTTAACACCCCGACCTGTGGATGGGGCACTTGTGGACCACCACCACCACGTCAAATGGCTCAGGGTTGTGGCCCAACCTGACCTGCTGCTGTACGGGGCGTCAGTACACAACGTTTTCTCATCACAGAAAACGACCACCTGCCAGAAGGAGAGCAGCTGGTCGACACCAGCTGTACCATCTTCCTCTGCTACATATTATGTGGCTCACACTAGTGGCAGGCTGGCTGGGTGGCTGGCTGGGTGGCTGGGTGGCTGTTATGTGGGTGGCTGGGTGGGTGGCTGGATGGGTGTGAGTGCAGGTGTGCCATGTTCTGTGGGTGTGTGGGTGTGAGTGCAGGTGTCCCATGTTCTGTGGGTGGGTGTGAGTGCAGGTGTCCCATGTTATGTGGGTGGTGGGTGTGAGTGCAGGTGTCCCAGTTTCTGTGGTGTGGTGGGTGTGAGTGCGGGTGCAGTTCATTGTGGTGGTGTGGGTGGGTGCGTTGTGGTGGGTGTGAGTGCAGGTGTGCCATGTTCTGTGGGTGGGTGTGAGTGCAGGTGTGCCATGTTCTGTGGGTGGGGTGTGAGTGCAGGTGTGCCATGTTCTGTGGGTGGGTGTGAGTGCAGGTGTGCCATGTTCTGTGGGTGGGTGTGAGTGCAGGTGTGCCATGTTCTGTGGGTGGGTGTGAGTGCAGGTGTCCATGTTCTGTGGGTGGGTGTGAGTGCAGGTGTCCATGTTCTGTGGGTGGGTGTGAGTGCAGGTGTGCCATGTTCTGTGGGTGGGTGTGAGTGCAGGTGTGCCATGTTCTGTGGGTGGGTGTGAGTGCAGGTGTGCCATGTTCTGTGGGTGGTGGGTGTGAGTGCAGGTGTGCCATGTTCTGTGGGTGGGTGTGAGTGCAGGTGTCCCATGTTCTGTGGGTGGGTGTGAGTGCAGGTGTGCCATGTTCTGTGGGTGGGTGTGAGTGCAGGTGTGCCATGTTCTGTGGGTGGTGGGTGTGAGTGCAGGTGTGCCATGTTCTGTGGGTGGGTGTGAGTGCAGGTGTCCCATGTTCTGTGGGTGGGTGTGAGTGCAGGTGTGCCATGTTCTGTGGGTGGTGGGTGTGAGTGCAGGTGTGCCATGTTCTGTGGGTGGGTGTGAGTGCAGGTGTCCCATGTTCTGTGGGTGGTGGGTGTGAGTGCAGGTGTCCCATGTTCTGTGGGTGGTGGGTGTGAGTGCAGGTGTGCCATGTTCTGTGGGTGGTGGGTGTGAGTGCAGGTGTGCCATGTTCTGTGGGTGGTGGGTGTGAGTGCAGGTGTCCCATGTTCTGTGGGTGGGTGTGAGTGCAGGTGTGCCATGTTCTGTGGGTGGGTGTGAGTGCAGGTGTCCATGTTCTGTGGGTGGGTGTGAGTGCAGGTGTGCCATGTTCTGTGGGTGGGGGTGTGAGTGCAGGTGTGCCATGTTCTGTGGGTGGGTGTGAGTGCAGGTGTGCCATGTTCTGTGGGTGGTGGGTGTGAGTGCAGGTGTGCCATGTTCTGTGGGTGGGTGTGAGTGCAGGTGTGCCATGTTCTGTGGGTGGGTGTGAGTGCAGGTGTGCCATGTTCTGTGGGTGGGTGTGAGTGCAGGTGTCCCATGTTCTGTGGGTGGGTGTGAGTGCAGGTGTGCCATGTTCTGTGGGTGGTGGGTGTGAGTGCAGGTGTCCCATGTTCTGTGGGTGGTGGGTGTGAGTGCAGGTGTGCCATGTTCTGTGGGTGGGTGTGAGTGCAGGTGTGCCATGTTCTGTGGGTGGGTGTGAGTGCAGGTGTGCCATGTTCTGTGGGTGGGTGTGAGTGCAGGTGTGCCATGTTCTGTGGGGGTTGGGGTGGGTGTGAGTGCAGGTGTGCCATGTTCTGTGGGTGGTGGGTGTGAGTGCAGGTGTCCCATGTTCTGTGGTGGTGGGTGTGAGTGCAGGTGTCCCATGTTCTGTGGGGTGGGTGTGAGTGCAGGTGTCCCATGTTCTGTGGGTGGTGGGTGTGAGTGCAGGTGTGCCATGTTCTGTGGGTGGTGGGTGTGAGTGCAGGTGTGCCATGTTCTGTGTGTGGGTGTGAGTGCAGGTGTGCCATGTTCTGTGGTGGTGGGTGTGAGTGCAGGTGTCCCATGTTCTGTGGGTGGTGGGTGTGAGTGCAGGTGTGCCATGTTCTGTGGGTGTGGTGTGAGTGCAGGTGTCCCATGTTCTGTGGGTGGGTGTGAGTGCAGGTGTGCCATGTTCTTGGGTGGTGGGTGTGAGTGCAGGTGTGCCATGTTCTGTGGGTGGGGGTGTGAGTGCAGGTGTGCCATGTTCTGTGGGTGGGTGTGAGTGCAGGTGTGCCCATGTTCTGTGGGTGGTGGGTGTGAGTGCAGGTGTCCCATGTTCTGTGGGTGGTGGGTGTGAGTGCAGGTGTGCCATGTTCTGTGGGTGGGTGGGTGTGAGTGCAGGTGTGCCATGTTCTGTGGGTGGTGGGTGTGAGTGCAGGTGTGCCATGTTCTGTGGGTGGGTGTGAGTGCAGGTGTGCCATGTTCTGTGGGTGGTGGGTGTGAGTGCAGGTGTGCCATGTTCTGTGGGTGGTGGGTGTGAGTGCAGGTGTGCCATGTTCTGTGGGTGGTGGGTGTGAGTGCAGGTGTCCCATGTTCTATATCTTACGCCGCTAACTTGGTGTCCACAATATTTCTTGCCACAACCAATGTGTCTAATAGCCATTTTCTGGGTCATGTTTACACCATCATTAATGATCATCATCACTACACATACATGATGATATATTGACATTTGAAGTGTGAACAAGGTCAGGTACTCACGTGAGCATAAGACAACTTCTCTCACATTATATGAGTCGCCAACTCACCAATACAGCGGCCGCCATTAATGTCACCTAAAATAACGCCATCATTACTAATATTGTTGACTATATTTTGACCACCATCCAGGATGGTAGTGAACACTGGGTGGCTGATTGGAAATAAGATGAGTCATCACCTGGCACAACACTAACAATACTCCAGGTACAACAACACACCTGGTGACGTCAACCTCCTCCATGACGTCATCACTCCAGCCGGTACATTGCCTCAAGTAGTGACGTCATAGTCTGCCAAATGTTTTGGACAAATATCGCGGTATCTGGCAACTACCTCCTCCTCTCACGTCCCCAGGTCTTCTTTGTCTTTGCAGAGTTTCTCTTCATAAAAAGCAAATCATAAGTCAGTATTTTAAGTTTTATTCGTTTTATAGACATGAATACATTTGGCTGGCCGGCATTAGCTGTTAAATAACTCACTTCCTTTGATGAATTAAGGTGGATGTGCTAGCTGACGCTGCCGCCTGTGATGCCACATTGCTGACACTTTTATAACTCCACATTACACTGCCCCGCTTATTCTAGATGCTTCCAAAAGCACTAACAAAATGTTATGTTATTCTGGAGGGAATAGAATTATAGATAACTTACAAATTTGCTGTGACCAAGCTTGAGGTGAGTGGGTATTTGGAGTGAGAGAGTGGGCTGGAGTGGCTGGGGAAAAATGCCACATGTGCCACGATTAATATCAGTTGCTCACCTGTAATTGCTAAATAAAACAAAACATTGGTTCATAGTATCCTAGATTACTAAGCAACGTCACTACTATTCATAAAATGTTAAATTGTTTCTGTTATGTAACGTCATGATGTGCGTAAATAGCTAACATTTCCAATATGGTGGCAACACCTACTTGCTGGAAACACATTACCTCTCCCTCCCCAACACCAGCCACAGACCCTCCAACCCACCAGCAGCGACCTTGAGAACTGTTAAATGCCCATCTGTTTACAACCAGTGTTGAAGCTTATGTGTAAAACATTAATTTTGTCTGTATTCCTCCACCCAGCTGCCTCACTCCCTCCCATACCAGCCACGCTTGGTCCACCTGCCTTGAGCGCGTGTCGTCCACCCTTACACTGTCTTCCTCTCACTGGAAATTAATTCATTGTATTATTATTATCATTTCATTTCATTTCATTATACTTTGTCGCTGTCTCCCGCGTTAACGAAGTAGCGCAAGGAAACAGACGAAAGAATGGCGCAACCCACCAACATACACATGCACATACATACACGTCCACACACGCACATATACATTCCTATACATTTCAATGCATACATATATATATATACATACACAGACCTTTACATATTTGCACATGTACATAATTCATACTTGTTGGGTTCATTCATTTCCGTCGCCTCCCCGCCACACATGAAATGACCAACCCCTTCCCCCCGCGTGTGCGCGAGGTAGCGCTAGGAAAAGACAACAAAGGCCACATACGTTCATACTCAGTCTCTAGCTGTCATGTATAATACACCGAAACCACAGCTCCCTTTCCACATCCAGGCCCCACAGAGTTTCCATGGTTTACCCCAGACGCTTCACATGCCCTGGTTCAATCCATTGACAGCACGTCGACCCCGGTATACCACATCGTTCCAATTCACTCTATTCCTTGCACGCCTTTCACCCTCCTGCATGTTCAGGCCCCAATCGCTCAAAATTCTTTCACTCCATCCTTCCACCTCCAATTTGGTCTCCCACTTCTCCTCGCTCCCTCCACCTCTGACACATATACCCTCTTGGTCAATCTGTCGTCACTCATTCTCTCCATGTGACCAAACCATTTCAAAACACCTTTTTCTGCTTTCTCAACCATACTCTTTTTATTACCACATATCTCTCTCACCCTTTCATTACTTATTCGATCAAACCACCTCACACCACATAGTGTCCTCAAACAACTCATTTCCAACATATTCACCCTCCGCCGCAAAACTCTATCCATAGCCCACGCCTCGCAACCATACAACATTGTTGGAACCACTATTCCTTCAAACATACCCATTTTTGCTTCCTGAGATAATGTTCTGGCCTTCCACAGATATTTCAACGCTCCCAGAACTTTCGCTCCCTCCCCCACCCTATGACTCACCTCCGCTTCCATGGTTCCATCCACTGACAAATCCATTCTCAGATATCTAAAACACCTCACTTCCTCCAGTTTTTCTCCATTCAAACTTACCTCCCAATCGACTTGACCCTCAACCCTACTGTACCTAATAACCTTGCTCTTATTCACATTTACTCTCAGCTTTCTTCTTTCACACACTTTGCCAAACTCAGTCACCAACTTCTGCAATTTCTCACTCGAATCAGCCACCAGCGCTATATCATCAGCGAACAACAACTGAATCACTTCTCAAGCCTTCTCATCCACAACAGACTGAATACTTGCCCTTCTCTCCAAAACTCTTGCATTCACCTCCCTAACAACGCAATCCATAAACAAACTGAACAACCATGGAGACATCACGCACCCCTGCCGCAAACCTAAATTCTCTGAGAACCAATCACTTTCCTGTCTTCCTACACGTACACATGCCTTACAACCTCGATAAAAACTTTTCACTGTTTCTAACAACTTGCCTCCAACACCATACATTCTTGATACCTTCCACAGAGCATCTCTATCAACTCTATCATATGCCTTCTCCAGATCCATAAATGCTACATATAAATCCATTTGCTTTCTAAGTATTTCTCACATACATTCTTCAAAGCAAACACCTGATCCACACATCCTCTATCATTTCTGAAACCACACTGCTCTTCCCCAATCTGATGCTCTGTACATGCCTTCACCCTCTCAATCAATACCCTCACATGTAATTTCCCGGGAATACTTAACAAACTTATACATCTGTAATTTGAACACTCACTTTTATCCCCTTTGCCTTTGTACAATGGCACTATACAAGCATTCTGCCAATCCTCAGGCACTTCACCATGAGTCATACATACATTGAATATCCTCACCAACCAGTCAACAACACAGTCACCCTCTTTTCTGATAAATTCCGCTGCAATGCCATCCAAACCCGCTGCCTTGCCAGCTTTCATCTTCCGTAAAGCTTTCACTACCTCTTCTCTGTTTACCAAATCATTCTCCCTAACCCTCTCACTTCGACAACCACCTCGACCAAAACACCCTATGTCTGCCACTCTATCATGAAACACATTCAACAAACCTTCAAAATACTCACTCCATCTCCTTCTCACATCACCGCTATTTGTTATCACCTCGCCATTAGCCGTCTTCACTGAAGTTCCCATTTGTTCCCTTGTAAGCACTTTATTTATCTCCTTCCGAAACATCTTTTTATTCTCCCTGAAATTTAATGATACTCTCTCACCCCACCTCTCATTTGCCCTCTTTTTCATCTCTTGCACCATTATGTAACCATAGATAATAATAACATAATTTGTCAACATTATCTACATATTTCGCCATTATGTACCTATATATGATAATAACATCATCTGTTATCAACATTATCTATCATGTCATCACATCATTGACGTGGTCATCATCATCATCATCATCATCATCATCATCATCATCATGGGTGGTGGAGGAGCCGAGCCGTGCGTGGCACATAGCATCAATGTCTGCATGTATCATCCTTGCTGGTGGTGGTGATGGTGGTGTTGGTGTGTTGTGGTGGTGTGTTGTGGTGGTGTGTTGTGGTGGTGGTGGTGGTGGTGGTGATGGTGGTGTTGGTGTGTTGTGGTGGTGTGTTGTGGTGGTGGTGGTGGTGGTGTGTTGTGGTTGTGGTGGTGGTGGTGGTGGTGGTGTGTTGTGGTTGTGGTGGTGGTGGTGGTGTGTTGGTGGTGCTGGTGGTGTGTTGTGGTGGTGTTGGTGTGTTGTGGTGGTGTGTTGTGGTGGTGGTGGTGGTGGTGTGTTGTGGTGGTGGTGGTGGTGGTGTGTTGTGGTGGTGGTGGTGGTGGTGATGGTGGTGTTGGTGTGTTGTGGTGGTGTGTTGTGGTGGTGGTGGTGGTGGTGTGTTGTGGTGGTGGTGGTGGTGGTGTGTTGATGGTGCTGGTGATGTGTTGTGGTGGTGTGTTGTGGTTGTGGTGGTGGTGTGTTGATGGTGCTGGTGGTGTGTTGTGATGGTGTTGGTGTGTTGTTGTGGTGGTGGTGTGTTGTGGTGGTGTGTTGTGGTGGTGTGTTGTGGTGGTGGTGGTGGTGGTGGTGTGTTGTGGCTGTGGTGGTGGTGGTGGTGTGTTGGTGGTGCTGGTGGTGTGTTGTGGTGGTGTTGGTGTGTTGTGGTGGTGGTGGTGGTGGTGGTGGTGGTGGTGTGTTGTAGTGGTGTATTGTGGTGGTGTGTTGTGGTGTTGGTGGTGGTGTGTGTTGGTGGTGGTGGTGGTGTGTTGTGGTGGTGGTGGTGGTGTGTTGTGGTGGTGGTGGTGGTGGTGTGTTGTGGTTGTGGTGGTGGTGTGGTGTGTTGGTGGTGCTGGTGGTGTGTTGTGGTGGTGGTGGTGTTGGTGTGTTGTGGTGGTGGTGGTGGTGTGTTGTGGTGGTGGTGGTGGTGTTGGTGTGTTGTGGTGGTGGTGGTGTGTTGTGGTGGTGGTGGTGTGTTGTGGTGCTGGTGGTGTTGGTGTGTTGTGGTGGTGGTGGTGGTGTTGGTGGTGGTGTGTGTTGGTGTGTTGTGGTGGTGTGTTGTGGTGGTGGTAGTGATGGTGTGTGGTGGTGGTGGTGGTGTGCTGGTGGTGCTGGTGGTGTGTTGTGGTGGTGGTGGTGTTGGTGTGTTGTGGTGGTGGTGGTGGTGGTGGTGGTGGTGGTGTGTTGTGGTGGTGGTGTGGTGGTGGTGGTGGTGGTGTGTTGTGGTGGTGGTGGTGGTGGTGGTGGTGGTGTGTTGTGGTGGTGGTGGTGGTGGTGGTGTGTGGTGGTGGTGGTGGTGTGGTGGTGGTGTGGTGGTGTGTTGTGGTGGTGTGTTGTGGTGGTGGTGGTGTTGGTGTGTTGTGGTGGTGGTGGTGTGTTGTGGTGGTGTGTTGTGGTGGTGTGGTGGTGTTGGTGTGTTGTAGTGGTGGTGGTGGTGTTGATGTGTTGTGGTGGTGGTGGTGTGTTGTGGTGGTGTGTTGTGTGGTGGTGGTGGTGGTGTGTTGTGGTGGTGGTGGTGGTGGTGTGTGGTGGTGGTGTGTTGTGGTGGTGGTGGTGGTGGTGGTGTGTTGTGGTGGTGGTGGTGGTGGTGGTGGTGGTGTGTTGTGGTGGTGTGTTGTGGTGATGGTGGTGTTGGTGTGTTGTGGTGGTGTGTTGTGGTGGTGGTGGTGTTGGTGTGTTGTGGTGGTGGTGGTGTGTTGTGGTGGTGGTGGTGGTGTGTTGTGGTGGTGGTGCTGGTGGTGTGTTGTGGTGGTGGTGGTGTGTTGTGGTGGTGTGTGTGGTGGTGGTGTGGTGGTGGTGTGTGGTGGTGGTGGTGGGGTTGGTTGGTGTGTTTGTGGTGTGGTGTGTGGTGGTGTTGTTGTGTGTGGTGGTGGGTGGTGTGTGTGTGTGGTGGTGTGGGGGTGTTGTGGTGGTTGTGGTGGTGTTGTGTGTGTGTGTGGTTGTTGTGGTTGTGTGGGGTGGGGTGTGGTGTTTGTGGTTGGGGGTTGTGTGTTGTGGTGGTGGTGTGTGTGTGGTGTTGTGGTGGTGTTGGTTGTGGTGGTTTGGTGGTTGTGGTGTTTGTGTGTTGTTGGTGGTGTGTGTTGTGTGTGTAGTGTGTGTGGTTTGTGTGTGGTTGGTGGTGGTGGTTGTGGTTGTGTGGTGGTGTTTGTTTGTGTGGTGTTGGGTGGGGTGTGTGGTGTTGGTGGTGGTTGGTGGGTGTGGGGTGGTTGTGTGTGGTGGTGTGGGTGTGTTGTGGTGTGGTGTGGTGGTTGGGTTGGTTGGTGTGTGGTTGGTGGTTTGGTGGTTGTTGGGTGGTGTGGGTTGGTGGGTGGTGGGGTGGTAGTGATGGTGTGTTGTGGTGGTGGTGGTGGTGTGTTGTGGTGGTGATGGTGTGTGATGGTGGTGATGGTGTGTTGTGGTGGTGGTGGTGTGTTGTGGTGGTGTGTGGTGGTGGTGGTGTGTTGTGATGGTGTGTGGTGGTGGTGGTGGTGTGTTGTGGTGGTGGTAGTGGTGGTGTGTTGTGGTGTGTGGTGGTGAGTTGTGGTGGTGGAGACCAAGCGTCATCACAACTGTTGTGACCCGCGTCATGCATGTGTTGACTGTGACGTGTTCATTATACCTTATACAAGCAGGAGATTGCTGGCCGACCATCACTTTGTTAGGCTTACATGAACGACCTTGTGAACCATCACCCTAGTGGTTCACGCCTTCTGAACCACACACACACACACACACACACACACACACACACACACACACACACACACACACACCACAACATGAACGACCTTGTGAACCATCGCCCCAGTGGTTCACGCCATCTGAACCACACACACACACACACACACACCACAACATGAACGACCTTGTGAACCATCACCCTAGTGGTTCACGCCTTCTGAACCACACACACACACACACACACACACCACAACATGAACGACCTTGTGAACCATCACCCTAGTGGTTCACGCCTTCTGAACCACACACACACACACACACACACACACACACACCACAACATGAACGACCTTGTGAACCATCACCCTAGTGGTTCACGCCTTCTGAACCACACACACACACACACACACACACACACACACACACACACACCACAACATGAACGACCTTGTGAACCATCGCCCTAGTGGTTCACGCCTTCTGAACCACACACACACACACACACACACACACACACACACACACACACACACCACAACATGAACGACCTTGTGAACCATCACCCTAGTGGTTCACGCCTTCTGAACCACACACACACACACACACACACACACACCACAACATGAACGACCTTGTGAACCATCACCCCAGTGGTTCACGCCTTCTGAACCACACACACACACACACACACACACACACACACACGCACACACACACACACCACAACATGAACGACCTTGTGAACCATCACCCTAGTGGTTCACGCCTTCTGAACCACACACACACACACACCACAACATGAACGACCTTGTGGACCATCACCCTAGTGGTTCACGCCTTCTGAACCACACACACACACACACACACACACACACACACCACAACATGAACGACCTTGTGAACCATCGCCCCAGTGGTTCACGCCATCTGAACCACACACACACACACACACACACCACAACATGAACGACCTTGTGAACCATCACCCTAGTGGTTCACGCCTTCTGAACCACACACACACACACACACACACACACACACACGCACACACACACAACCACAACATGAACGACCTTGTGAACCATCACCCTAGTGGTTCACGCCTTCTGAACCACACACACACACACACACACACACACACACACACACCACAACATGAACGACCTTGTGAACCATCACCCTAGTGGTTCACGCCTTCTGAACCACACACACACACACACACACACACACACACACACACCACAACATGAACGACCTTGTGAACCATCACCCTAGTGGTTCACGCCTTCTGAACCACACACACACACACACACACACACACACCACAACTTGAACGACCTTGTGAACCATCACCCTAGTGGTTCACGCCTTCTGAACCACACACACACACACACACACACACACACACACACACACACACACACCACAACATGAACGACCTTGTGAACCATCGCCCCAGTGGTTCACGCCTTCTGAACCACACACACACACACACACACACACCACAACATGAACGACCTTGTGAACCATCACCCTAGTGGTTCACGCCTTCTGAACCACACACACACACACACACACACACACACACACCACAACATGAACGACCTTGTGAACCATCACCCTAGTGGTTCACGCCTTCTGAACCACACACACACACACACACCACAACCTGAGCAGTTGTGTGAAGGTCAGCCAGCCTGGGACCCCCTGTGTACCGTGATCCATTGTACATATAACGAAGACATTTACACATCCACTGACCACCATTACGTCACCAAACCTTGAGAAATGGTTGTTGGTGGTTTGAACAATATCATCATAACTACACAACCCCAGGACAACATCCATGTGCCTCCTACACCTTCCTGGCTGCACTCCATGCAGGAGCAGGGTATGGTGCACATCTCTGCAGCAAGATTATTGACTGGACTGTACCATGTCTTTCCTTCCTTACGAAGGATACTGCCTCGCCGAAGATGACTTGTCATTCCCGGTGTAACCACTTACGGGTGGAGTCCGGTAACACATTTTGTATGGCATTATGTGACAGAGTGGAGTAACTATGTTGAAAAATGGTCTGCACTTCCATTGATTATATTGATGTGATCAGGATAAACAGAATTACACACCATAAATATCGAGTGTTGGGATGGAATCAGATACCAAACATAAGTAACTAGAAGGCATAAGGGATCCTAGATTGTGAAATACCTTGACTTAGGATCAGTATCGCCTCCTGTGGAAATACAAAGGAATTCCAACATCAGCAGATGACTGGGTCCTTCCCAGGCTGTTTATGAAGACATCAGTAAGTGACACATTAGTGTGGTGGTCAACGTTACAAGACATACAGATAATTACAAGGAAATAACCAACAAGTTGTCATTATGGAGGCGCCAAGTCCTGGACTTGATCAAACCAACTGTGACACTACGTCTCTACAATACTGCTCTCAACCACTCTACTTGGCAGATAATGTGGACAATACTGTTGAAGAAAAGAAGGAACACAACTTTGTAATACTTGATCAGTTACAAGTGATCAACTTTAATACAAAACTCTAAAGTATCGTCCCACACGAGAACTTTTAAAGATAATTATAGAAGACATAATATCTATGTTAGATAGAACGTATTTCTTAAAAATATATCTTTATCCGAGAAGTGTACCACCTGTATGGAGAGACACAGTTATGTAAAACATGATCTATTGTATGAAATGAACTTTAATAACAAAGATACAACGTCTTGCTGATGAACAATCAACAAATACTTACACCAAATTTCAATATTAGATACAAAACATTTTTGCTGGAAATAAACGTAAGAAATGATATTGGGATAAAGGGACGTCAAAATATATATTGCTTATGTTAGGGCGAACTCGGTAGTTGGTGAAGCCACGACACAGAACCAGAGCAGTTATTTTGTACACTGAATATCATCTGCCATGTTTACACTTATGTTAATAATAGTCCAATCATATATATAACCCGGGATTATCATTAACCATTAAAACGAGTTTGGGATGATACAATCTCATTTATACGTATTTCCTGGGCCAGTCTGGTGGACGGTAGCAGATTGAGGTGAGTTTGGCCAATTCTGTCTACATATGTCGTGTTCTTAATTTTATAAAGAATTCAACAGAAGCTGAAGCCATAACAGAGGCCTGACTCTCGTCCCAAGCCTCTCTCTCCTGTCCTGCCTGACTCTCGTCCCAAGCCTCTCTCTCCTGTCCTGCCTGACTCTAGGTATTGTGGCACTGTTGGTTGCAGTGATTTTGTGGCACTGCTGGTTACAGTGATGTTGTGGCACTGTTGTTTACAGTGGTATTGTGGCACTGTTGGTTATAGTGATGTTGTGGCACTGTTGGTTAGAGTGGTATTGTGACACTGTTGGTTACAATAGTATTGTGGCACTGTTGGTTACAGTGATGTTGTAGCACTGTTGGTTAGAGTGGTATTGTGGCACTGTTGGTTACAGTGGTATTGTGGCACTGTTGGTTACAGTGATGTTGTGGCACTGTTGTTTACAGTGGTATTGTGGCACTGTTGGTTATAGTGATGTTGTGGCACTGTTGGTTATAGTGGTATTGTGGCACTGTTGGTTACAGTGATGTTGTGGCACTGTTGGCTAGAGTGGTATTGTGGCACTGTTGGTTACAGTGGTATTGTGGCACTGTTGACTACAGTAGTATTATAGCACTGTTGTTTACAGGGGTATTGTGGCACTGTTGGTTACAGTGGTATTGTGGCACTGTTGGTTACAGTGATGTTGTGGCGATGTTGGTTACAGTGATGTTGTAACACTGTTGGTTACATTGATGTTGTGGCACTGTTGGTTACAGTGGTATTGTGGCACTGTTGGTTACAGTGGTATTGTGGCAGTGTTGGTTACAGTGGTACTGTGGCACTGTTGGCTACAGTGGTATTGTGGCACTGTTGGCTAAGGTGATGTTGTGACACTGTTGGTTACAGTGATGTTGTGGCACTGTTCGTTACAGTGGTATTGTGGCACTGTTGGTTAGAGTGGTATTGAGGCACTTTTGGTTAGATTGGTATTGTGGCACTGTTGATTACAGTGATGTTGTGGCACTGTTTATTATAGTGGTATTGTGGCACTGTTGGTTACAGTGATGTTGTGGCACTGTTAGTTACAGTGGTATTGTGGCACTGTTGGTTACAGTGGTATTGTGGCACTGTTGGTTATAGTAGTATTATGGCCTGTTCTTTACAGTGGTGTTGTGGCACTGTTGGTTACAGTCCTCTTGAGGCACTGTTTGTTACAGTGATGTTGTGGCACTGTTGGTTACAGTGATGTTGTGGCACTGTTGGTTACAGTAATGTTGTGGCACTGTTGGCTGCAGTGATGTTTTGGCACTGTTGGTTACAGTGATGTTGTGGTACTGTTGGTTACAGTGATGTTGTGGCACTGTTGGTTACAGTGGTATTGTGGCACTGTTGGTTACAGTGGTATTTTGGCACTGTTGGTTACAGTGGTATTGTGGCACTGTTGGTTGCACTGGTATTGTGGCACTGTTGGTTACAGTGGTATTGTGGCAGTGTTGGTTACATTGGTATTGTGGCACTGTTGGTTACAGTAGTATTGTGGCACTGTTGGCTACAGTGGTATTGTGGGACTGTTGGCTACAGTGATGTTGTGGCACTGTTTGTTACAGTGATGTTGTGGCACTTTTGGTTACAGTGGTAATGTGGCACTGTTAGTTAGAGTGGTATTGTGGCACTGTCGGTTATAATGATGTTGTGGCACTGTTGGTTATAATGATGTTGTGGCACTGTTGGTTATAGAGGAATTGTGGCACTGTTGGTTACAGTGATGTTGTGGCACTGTTGTTTACAGTGGTATCGTGGCACTGTTGGTTACAGAGGTATTGTGGCACCGTTGGGTACAGTAGCATTATGGCCTGTTGTTTACAGTGGTGTTGTGCCACTGTTGGTTACAGTGCTATTGTGGCTATGTTTGTTACGGTGATGTTGTAGTACTGTTGGTTAAAGTGATGTTGTGGCACTGTTGGTTACAGTAGTATTGTGGCACTGTTGGCTACAGTGATGTTGTGGGATTGTTGGTTACAGTGGCATTGTGACACTGTTTGTTATAGTGGTATTGTGGCACTGTTGGTTACAGTACTATTGTGGCACTGTTGGTTACAGTGGTATTGTGGCACTCTTGGTTACAATGGTATTGTGACACTGCTTGTTACAGTGATGTTGTGGCACTGTTGGTTACAGTGGTATTGTGGCACTGTTAGTTATAGTGATATTGTGGTCCTATTGATTACAGTGGTATTGCGGCACTGTTGGTTACAGTGGTATTGTAGCACTGTTGGTTACAGTGGTATTGTGGCACTATTGGTTACAGTGATGCTGTGGCACTGTTGGTTACAGTGGTATTGCGGCACTGTTGGTTACAGTGATGTTGTGGCACTGTTGGTTACAGTAATGTTGTGGCACTGTTGGTTACAGTGATGTTGTGGCACTATTGGTTACAGTGGTATTGTGACACTGTTGGCCACAGTGATGTGGCACTGTTGGTTACAGTGGTATTGTGGCAGTGTTAGTTACAGTGGTATTGTGGCAGTGTTAGTTACAGTGGTATTGTGGCATATGTTGGTTACAGTGGTATTGTGGCATTGTTGGTTCAATTGGCACTGTGGCACTGTTGGTTACAATGATGTTGTGGCACTTTTGGTTACAGTGATGTGTCATTGTTGGTTACAGTGGTATTGTGGCACTGTTGCTTAGAGTGGTATTGTGGCACTGTTGGTTAGAGTGGTATTGGGGCACTGTTAGTTAGAGTGTTATTGTGGCACTGTTGATTATAGTGATGTGGCACTGTTAGTTATAGTGGTATTGTGCCACTATTGGTTACAGCGATGTTGTGGTCTGTTGGTTACAGTGGTATTTTGGCACTGTTGGTTACACTGATATTGTGGCAATGTTGGTTACAGTAGTATTATGGCCTGTCGTTTACAGTGGTGTTGTGGGACTGTTGGTTACAGTATTATTGTGGCACTGTTTGTTACAGTGATGTTGTGGCCTCTGTTGGTTACAGTGGCATTGTGGCACTGTTGGTTGCAGTGATGATGTGGCACTGTTGGTTACAGTGGTATTATGACACTGTTGGTTACAGTGGTATTGTGGCACTGTTGGTTACAGTGATTTTGTGGCAATGCTGGTTACAGTGATGTTGTGGCACTGTTGGGTACAGTGGTGCTGTGGCACTGTTGGTTAGAGTGGTATTGTGGCGCTGTTGGTTAGAGTGGTATTGTAGCACTGCTGGTAACAGTGATGTTGTGGCACTATTGGGTACAGTGGTATTGTGGCACTGTTAGTTATAGTGATGTTTTATCACTGTTGATTACAGTGGTATTGCGGCACTGTTGGTTACAGTGGTATTGTGGCACTGTTGGTTACAGTGGCATTGTGGCACTGTTGGTTACAGTGATGTTGTGGCACTGTTGGTTACAGTAGTATTGCGGCACTGTTGGTTACAGTGATGTTGTGGCACTGTTGGTTAAAGTGGTATTGTGGCACTGTTGGTTAGAGTGATGCTGTGGCACTGTTGGTTACAGTGGTATTGTGGTACTGTTGGTTACACTGATGTTGTGGCACTGTTGTTTACAGTGGTATTGTGGCATTGTTTGTTACAGTGGTATTGTGGCACTGTTAGTTACAGTGGTATTGTGGCAGTGTTGGTTACAGTGGTATTGTGACATTGTTGGTTACATTGGTATTGTGGCACTGTTGGTTACAATGATGTTGTGGCACTTTTGGTTACAGTGATTTTGTGGCACTGTTGGTTACAGTGGTATTGTGGCACTGTTGGTTACAGTTGTATTGTACCACTATTGGTTACAGTGATATTGTGGCACTGCTGGTTACAGTGATGTTGTGGCACTATTGGTTACAGTGGTACTTTGGCACTGTTGGTTACATTGGTATTGTGGCTCTGTTGGTTACAATGAGGTTGTGGCACTTTTGGTTACAGTGATGTTGTGGCATTGTTGGTTACAGTGGTATGTGGCAATGTTGGTTAGAGTGGTACTGGGGCACTGTTGGTTAGAGCGGTATTGTGGCACTGTTGATTATAGTGTTGTGGCACTGTTAGTTATAGTGGTGTTGTGCCACTGTTGGTTACAGTGATGTTGTGGCACTGTTGGTTACAGTGGTATTGTGGCACTGTTGATTACAGTGGTATTGTGGCACTGTTGTTTACAGTAGTACTATGGCCTGTTGTTTACAGTGGTGTTGTGGCATTGTTGGTTAAAGTGTTATTGTGGCACTGTTTGTTACAGTGATGGTGTGGGACTGTTGGTTACAGTGGCATTGTGGCACTGTTGGTTACAGTGGTATTGTGACACTGTTGGTTACAGTGGTATTGTGGCACTGTTGGCTACAGTGGTATTGTACCACTGTTGGTTACAGTGATAATGTGGCACTGCTGGTTACAGTGATGTTGGGGCACTGTTGGTTACAGTGGTACTGTGGCACTGTTGGTTAGAGTGGTATTGTGGCACTGCTGGTTACAGTGATGTTGTGACACTGTTGGTTACAGTGTCATTGTGGCACTGTTGATTACAGTGGTATTGTGGCACGGTTGGTTACAGTGTCATTGTGGCACTGTTGATTACAGTGGTATTGTGGCACTGTTGGTTACAGTGGTTTTGTGGTCCTGTTGGTTACAGTGGTATTGTGGCACTGTTGGTTACAGTGGTATTGTGGCACTGTTGGTTACGGTGGTATTGTGTCACTGTTGGTTACAGTGATGTTGTGGCACTGTTGGTTACAGTGGTATTTTGGCACTGTTGGCTACAGTGATATTGCGGCACTGTTGGTTACAGTGATGTTTTGGCACTGTTGGTTACGGTGATGTTGTGGCACTGTTGGTTACAGTGGTATTGCGGCACTGTTGGTTGCAGTGATGTTGTGGCACTGTTGGTTACAGTGATATTGTGGCACTGTTGGTTACAGTGGTATTGTGCCACTGTCGTTACAGTGATGTTGTGGCACTGCCTGGTTACAGTGATGTTGTGGCACTGTTGGTTAGAATGGTACTGTGGCACTGTTGGTTAGAGTGGCATTGTGGCACTGTTGGTTACAGTGATATTGTGGCACTGCTGGTTACAATGGTATTGTGGCACTGCTGGTTACAGTGATGTTGTGGCACTGATGGTTACAGTGGTGTTGTGGCACTGTTGGTTACAGTTATGTTGTGGCACTGTTGGTTACAGTGGTATTGCGGCACTGCTGGTTACAGTGATGTTGTGGCACTGTTGGTTACAGTGGTATTGTGGCACTGTTGGTTACAGTGGTATTGTGGCACTGTTGGTTACAGCGGTATTGTGGCACTGTTGGTTACAGTGGTATTGTGGCACTGTTGGTTACAGTGGTATTGTGGCACTGTTGGTTACAGTGGTATTGTGGCGCTGTTGATTACAGTGGTATTGTGGCACTGTTGGTTACAGCAGCAACTGATTTCTTTTGCTGGTAGTCCACTTCAATATTTCAGATATTTTTCTGTATTGTCTTTTTATTTCTCAGAGGTTGGGAAGTAGAACTGAAGAAGCGACCATTCAATATGACGCTACTGAACATAACATTCGTTTCCACTGAAGTGACTGGAAATAAACATAAGACGAAGACAATACGAATTTTAAGGAAAACCAGTAAACAGGTCACTTCTGCCCCACACACGCCTGACCTAAGATGGTCTCTCCCGCCAGGTAGGGTCAGGAGGCGATCCATCTTGACACTTCAGAGAGTTTCCTTATGTGTTTCCAGGCCAGAAGTTATGTACCAGAAAATGAGAAGACAACTTGATATAGGCCTCCGTCTGGAACGTAATTTTTCCATTTCGAATCATGGATCCACTTGCAGTCATCAGTGTGAGAGTGATTCGTGAGAAATGGTCTTACGAGGGATTATCATCACGCCTCGGCCAGAGGGACTTGGGATAAATAAAATGAAACTCTACCAGCAGAATTATTCTCACGCCTGCTGACATCATCACTATGCACGTGACTGCTGTAAAATATTCTAATTCCGTCAATATATGTTTAGGCATATCTTTCAGTAATAATATTTTGCCTCTGATACTTAGGAAGTAAATATGTAATCTATACAAGTGTGTGTGTGTGTGTGTGAGACCCCTGTTAACCTGTGAGAGTTAATGTGTCCTCAAGAGTTCACCAGACCCGCCACCTGGAGGCTAGGTCAGGGGATCGACTTCGGGTCCTCATCATCCCCCTCACACTACCTTCTTCCAGTGCATGGAACACATCGTTGGAGATATAGATTATCCCAATTGTCTCTATTGTTGTCCTGGTGAGATTTGTCCTCAGATGGGGCTTGTCACATGTTTTGGGCTGCGTGGTGACTGGGTCATGAGGAGGTGGTTCAGCTTGAGACGAATTCCGTCAATGCAGAAATGATCTCATCTATATCTTTAATATGGCCTAGAGCGGCCTGGCGAGTTACGTTGATTACAGACTCTGGAGCTTCCTGTTCCGTTGCGCTGAGTATGTCGTCGTGAAGGAGGTACCCCAAGTCACCCAAGTCTGGTGTTATGGGAGTGACGGCGCTACTGTTCGTAGTCTTCAAGACGTGGTACCTGTCGTCTGCCGGCAATTGAGTAAGAGCAGATGGATGGTATGAGGCAAGGCCAAAATCTATCAAGCTGACCTCGGGCGGGAGTGAGAGATCGTGTGGGATGGTGACCACGATGTTTCCCGTGTGTAGGTCATTGTGGTAGACACCAATGGCGTGTAGCTCTTTGACACGGAGGCAGACCTGAAGTCCGATGAGGCCTAGGTACTTGTCGGGAAGCTCGCGATCCAGGAGCAGGTCTCCGAGGGTGTCGGAACCAACGAAGGTTGTGAGAAGAGCTGGAGGATCGTCAGAGGTGGCCAGCAGTCGAGGGGCTCCTCCGGCTCCACTGACTTTTTCCAGAAAGTAGGCCTCCAGCTCATACATCACCGGAGGTGCAACACTGAAAGTCTTTCCGACTTTAAGGACGGTGTCAGCACCGTCCCATTTCACACGATAAGCCGTTCCGAAAGCGCCTTCTCCAAGAAGTTCCCCAGTTGCAATAAGATGTTCCACATCCAATCGGGAGAGATCCTTCCTGTAGCACATCTTGGAGATGAATGAGCCTAGAGCCCAGGAACGTGCTATATATATCCTCGGAAATCCAAGTTTATTGAGATTGTAGAGAAGATACGTATATAAATTTAGGTTTATTGGGATTGTAGTGAAGATACGCATATAAATCTAGGTTTATTGGGATTGTAGTGAAGATACGTATATAAATTAAGGTTTATTGGGATTGTAGTGAAGATACGCATATAAATTTAGGTTTATTGGGATTGTAGCGAAGATACGTATATAAGTGTAGTGAAGATTCATTTTTCGAAGGTATAGTGAAAATACGTTTGTCGAGGTCGAAATGGTTGCAGGGTCACTGAGGAGTGTAGTGAAGGTGTATTTGTCGAGGGTCTGATGAAGAAGCGTTTGTCGAGGGTGAAGCGAATTTAGGTTTATTGAGATTGCAGTGAAGATACGTATATAGATTTAGGTTCATTGAGATTTTAGTGAAGATACGTATATAAATTTAGGTTTATTGGGATTGTAATGAAGATCCGTATATAGATTTAGGTCTATTGGGATTTTAGCGAAGATACGTATATAAATTCAGGTTTATTGGGATTCTAGTGAAGATACGTATATAAGTGTAGTGAAGATTCATTTTTCGAAGGTATAGTATGTACGTTTGTCGTATATACGTTTGTCGAGGTCGAAATGGTTTAAGGGTTACTGAGGAGTGTAGTGAAGGTGTATTTGTCGAGGGTCTGATGAAGAAGCGTTTGAGGGTGAAACAAATTTAGATTTATTGAAATTGTAGTGAAGATACGTATTTCGAGATTGTAGTGAAGATATGTATTAATTTAAGTTTACTGAAAGTATAGTGTATCATTCTTTGTCATATTGATTCATTGTGGGTGTAGTAAAGATGCGTTTCGAGGATGAATTGAATTCAGATTTACTTAGGACGTAATCATAACTACATTTGTTCATAATGCAATTAAGATACATTTGTTTAAGGTATAGTCAAGATGCATTTGTCAAGAGAGTAGTGAAGATGTATTTGTCAGCGGTGAAATGAATTTAGGTTTCTTGAGGGTGCAGTGAAGTTACATTTAAGTTTAGTGAGGGTGCGGTAGAAATATGTTATTCCATGAGGAAGTATTCTTAGGATTATTCATTGAACATTGAGGTACTTTTGTTGAGGGTGAAGTGGTGATGCATTTGTCGAGATTAGAATGAATTTCTGTTTATCAAGCGTGTAGTAAAGGTGCTTTTGTCATGGACTTAGAGAAGATCTATTTCTTGAAGGTGAAAATGTGTAGTAAAGATGCTTTTGGCGTGTGTGTAATAAGGTTGAGTTTATTGATGGTGAAATAAACTTAGATCTACGTAGGGTGTAGTGAAGACTCAAGATCCAGTTTATACCCATCTCTCTATCGAAAACTTTTCATAACTCTCGTCTCTGTTACGGTTCTGTAATTCCACCTCTTGCCTCAATCAATATACTTGGTATAACTGTAACATCCACTCTTTCTTGGAAACCCCACATTACAGGAATAGCTAAGTCTGCTTCTAATAACCTGGGTGTCGTCTTTAGATGTCGATACTTCTTTTCTGAACAGTTTCTCCGTCTACACAAGGGTTTCTTGATTCGTCTTTGTATGGAGTACTGCTGTCACATTGGTGGTGGTTCTAGCTCTGTATGCTTACGTGACAGACAAGAGTCGAAAGCGATCCGACTTAAAAACTGTCCCTGGCTAACTTCAAAACTTGACCCCTTCCGCTACGCCGCTGTGAAGGTCACTTTCCCTCTTCTATAGGTATTATTTTGGTTTTTGCTGTCGAGAGCTGGCTTCTTGTTTGCCCCCACCACTACCTGAACCGCGCAATACTCGGCAAGCAGCTGCTGCATCACTGATTATAGTGTGACCATCGGGCATCTAAAGGGTGGGCCGTTTTGATACCTGCTTCTTTCTCTACACGTCGAAGGTATGAAACTTTCTACGTTCTCATGTCTTTCCCAACAACTATGACCGGGCACATTTCAAACGACAGGTCTTTCTCTTTCTCCAAATTTCGCAAATACTTTCACTTGTCTTTTCGTATTCTGCTTTATAATTCTCTCTATGATTCAGGTAAGGACCAGTCTTGATGTGGACGTTTTTCCGTGACTGGAACCACCAACGTGAAAACAAGACAAACTTTACAGGCTTCTTCTAGCATTACTTGCTTCCTGAGTGTTATCATCCGGAGATCTCAAATTGTCTTCAAAAAGTTGATCTAATGTGGTTAAAACGAGCCTATATCTCATATATCTTGCAATGTGGTGTAATTTGTTACTGATTCAGTATATGAGGAATAAGATGAGGCGTTATTCATTCAGATGTGTCATGAAGCTTCCTTCAAGGACAGTGAGAAGATACGGAGCATAGAGTCACATACGTCACTGGTTTGTGTTTTCATACTATTCGCCATTTCCTGCGTAAGCGAGGTAGCGTTAAGAACAGAGGACTGAACCCTTGAGGGAAATCCTCACTTGGCCCAGTTCTCTGTTCCTTCTTTTGGAAAATTGAAAACAAGAGGGGAGGATTTGCAGACACCTGCTCCCTCCCCTTTTAGTCGCCTTCCACGACACACATGGAATAGGTGGGAAGTTTTCTTTCTCCCCTATCCCAGGGGATATATATATATATACATATATATATATATATATATATATATATATATATATATATATATATATATATATATATATATATATATATATATTTTTTTTTTTTTATACTTTGTCGCTGTCTCCCGCGTTTGCGAGGTAGCGCAAGGAAACAGACGAAAGAAATGGCCCCCCCCCATACACATGTATATACATACGTCCACACACGCAAATATACATACCTACACAGCTTTCCATGGTTTATCCCAGACGCTTCACATGCCTTGATTCAATCCACTGACAGCATGTCAACCCCGGTATACCACATCGCTCCAATTCACTCTATTCCTTGCCCTCCTTTCACCCTCCTGCATGTTCAGGCCCCGATCACACAAAATCTTTTTCACTCCATCTTTCCACCTCCAATTTGGTCTCCCTCTTCTCCTTGCTCCCTCCACCTCCGACACATATATCCTCTTGGTCAATCTTTCCTCACTCATCCTCTCCATGTGCCCAAACCACTTCAAAACACCCTCTTCTGCTCTCTCAACCACGCTCTTTTTATTTCCACACATCTCTCTTACCCTTACGTTACTCACTCGATCAAACCACCTCACACCACACATTGTCCTCAAACATCTCATTTCCAGCACATCCATCCTCCTGCGCACAACTCTATCCATAGCCCACGCCTCGCAACCATACAACATTGTTGAAACCACTATTCCTTCAAACATACCCATTTTTGCTTTCCGAGATAATGTTCTCGACTTCAACACATTCTTCAAGGCCCCCAGAATTTTCGCCCCCTCCCCCACCCTATGATCCACTTCCGCTTCCATGGTTCCATCCGCTGCCAGATCCACTCCCAGATATCTAAAACACTTCACTTCCTCCAGTTTTTCTCCATTCAAACTCACCTCCCAATTGACTTGACCCTCAACCCTACTGTACCTAATAACCTTGCTCTTATTCACATTTACTCTTAACTTTCTTCTTCCACACACTTTTCCAAACTCAGTCACCAGCTTCTGCAGTTTCTCACATGAATCAGCCACCAGCGCTGTATCATCAGCGAACAACAACTGACTCACTTCCCAAGCTCTCTCATCCCCAACAGACTTCATACTTGCCCCTCTTTCCAGGACTCTTGCATTTACCTCCCTAACAACCCCATCCATAAACAAATTAAACAACCATGGAGACATCACACACCCCTGCCGCAAACCTACATTCACTGAGAACCAATCACTTTCCTCTCTTCCTACACGTACACATGCCTTACATAAAAACTTTTCACTGCTTCTAACAACTTTCCTCCCACACCATATATTCTTAATACCTTCCACAGAGCATCTCTATCAACTCTATCATATGCCTTCTCCAGATCCATAAATGCTACATACAAATCCATTTGCTTTTCTAAGTATTTCTCACATACATTCTTCAAAGCAAACACCTGATCCACACATCCTCTACCACTTCTGAAACCACACTGCTCTTCCCCAATCTGATGCTCTGTACATGCCTTCACCCTCTCAATCAATACCCTCCCATATAATTTACCAGGAATACTCAACAAACTTATACCTCTGTAATTTGAGCACTCACTCTTATCCCCTTTGCCTTTGTACAATGGCACTATGCACGCATTCCGCCAATCCTCAGGCACCTCACCATGAGTCATACATACATTAAATAACCTTACCAACCAGTCAACAATACAGTCACCCCCTTTTTTAATAAATTCCACTGCAATACCATCCAAACCTGCTGCCTTGCCGGCTTTCATCTTCCGCAAAGCTTTCACTACCTCTTCTCTGTTTACCAAATCATTTTCCCTAACCCTCTCACTTTGCACACCACCTCGACCAAAACACCCTATATCTGCCACTCTATCATCAAACACATTCAACAAACCTTCAAAATACTCACTCCATCTCCTTCTCACATCACCACTACTTGTTATCACCTCCCCATTTGCGCCCTTCACTGCAGTTCCCATTTGCTCCCTTGTCTTACGCACTTTATTTACCTCCTTCCAGAACATCTTTTTATTCTCCCTAAAATTTAATGATACTCTCTCACCCCAACTCTCATTTGCCCTTTTTTTTCACCTCTTGCACCTTTCTCTTGACCTCCTGTCTCTTTCTTTTATACATCTCCCACTCAATTGCATTTTTTCCCTGCAAAAATCGTCCAAATGCCTCTCTCTTCTCTTTCACTAATACTCTTACTTCTTCATCCCACCACTCACTACCCTTTCTAATCAACCCACCTCCCACTCTTCTCATGCCACAAGCATCTTTTGCGCAATCCATCACTGATTCCCTAAATACATCCCATTCCTCCCCCACTCCCCTTGCTGGATGTAACCAAGATGTAAAAAAAGGAGAGATAGGTAGTATGTTTGAGGAAAGGAACCTGGATGTTTTGGCTCTGAGTGAAACGAAGCTCAAGGGTAAAGGGGAAGAGTGGTTTGGGAATGTCTGGGGAGTAAAGTCAGGGGTTAGTGAGAGGACAAGAGCAAGGGAAGGAGTAGCAATACTCCTGAAACAGGAGTTGTGGGAGTATGTGATAGAGTGTAAGAAAGTAAATTCTCGATTAATATGGGTAAAACTGAAAGTTGATGGAGAGAGGTGGGTGATTATTGGTGCATATGCACCTGGGCATGAGAAGAAAGATCAAGAGAGGCAAGTGTTTTGGGAGCAGCTGAATGAGTGTGTTAGTGGTTTTGATGCACGAGACCGGGTTATAGTGATGGGTGATTTGAATGCGAAGGTGAGTAATGTGGCAGTTGAGGGAATAATTGGTATACATGGGGTGTTCAGTGTTGTAAATGGAAATGGTGAAGAGCTTGTAGATTTATGTGCTGAAAAAGGACTGATGATTGGGAATACCTGGTTTAAAAAGCGAGATATACATAAGTATACTTATGTAAGTAGGAGAGATGGCCAGAGAGCGTTAATGGATTACGTGTTAATTGACAGGCGTGCGAAAGAGAGACTTTTGGATGTTAATGTGCTGAGAGGTGCAACTGGAGGGATGTCTGCTCATTATCTTGTGGAGGCTAAGGTGAAGATTTGTATGGGTTTTCAGAAAAGAAGAGTGAATGTTGGGGTGAAGAGGGTGGTGAGAGTAAGTGAGCTTGAGAAGGAGACCTGTGTGAGGAAGTACCAGGAGAGACTGAGTACAGAATGGAAAAAGGTGAGAACAATATATATATATATATATATATATATATATATATATATATATATATATATATATATATATATATATATATATATATATATATATATATATACACATAAATATATATATATATATATATATATATATATATATATATATATATATATATATATATATATATATATATATATATATATATATATATATATACACATATATATATATATATATATATATATATATATATATATATATATATATATATATATATATATATATATATATATATATATATATATATATATATATCTTTTTTTTCTTTTAAACTATTCGCCATTTCCCGCGTTAGCGAGGTAGCGTTAAGAACAGAGGACTGGGCCTTTTTTGGAATATCCTCACCTGGCCCCCTCTGTTCCTTCTTTTGGAAAATGAAAAAAAAAAAAAAAAAGAGAGGGGAGGATTTCCAGACCCCCGCTCCCTCCCCTTTTAGTCGCCTTCTACGACACGCAGGGAATATGTGGGAAGTATTCTTAATCCCCTATCCCTAGGGATATATATATATATATATATATATATATATATATATATATATATATATATATATATATATATATATATTTTTTTTTTTTATTTTTTTTTTTATACTTTGTCGCTGTCTCCCGCGTTTGCGAGGTAGCGCAAGGAAACAGACGAAAGAAATGGCCCAACCCCCCCCCCATACACATGTACATACGTCCACACACGCAAATATACATACCTACACAGCTTTCCATGGTTTACCCCAGACGCTTCACATGCCTTGATTCAATCCACTGACAGCACGTCAACCCCTGTATACCACATCGCTCCAATTCACTCTATTCCTTGCCCTCCTTTCACCCTCCTGCATGTTCAGGCCCCGATCACACAAAATCTTTTTCACTCCATCTTTCCACCTCCAATTTGGTCTCCCTCTTCTCCTCGTTCCCTCCACCTCCGACACATATATCCTCTTGGTCAATCTTTCCTCACTCATTCTCTCCATGTGCCCAAACCATTTCAAAACACCCTCTTCTGCTCTCTCAACCACGCTCTTTTTATTTCCACACATCTCTCTTACCCTTACGTTACTTACTCGATCAAACCACCTCACACCACACATTGTCCTCAAACATCTCATTTCCAGCACATCCATCCTCCTGCGCACATCTATATCCATAGCCCACGCCTCGCAACCATACAACATTGTTGGAACCACTATTCCTTCAAACATACCCATTTTTGCTTTCCGAGATAATGTTCTCGACTTCCACACATTTTTCAAGGCTCCCAAAATTTTCGCCCCCTCCCCCACCCTATGATCCACTTCCGCTTCCATGGTTCCATCCGCTGACAGATCCACTCCCAGATATCTAAAACACTTCACTTCCTCCAGTTTTTCTCCATTCAAACTCACCTCCCAATTGACTTGACCCTCAACCCTACTGTACCTAATAACCTTGCTCTTATTCACATTTACTCTTAACTTTCTTCTTCCACACACTTTACCAAACTCAGTCACCAGCTTCTGCAGTTTCTCACATGAATCAGCCACCAGCGCTGTATCATCAGCGAACAACAACTGACTCACTTCCCAAGCTCTCTCATCCCCAACAGACTTCATACTTGCCCCTCTTTCCAGGACTCTTGCATTTACCTCCCTAACAACCCCATCCATAAACAAATTAAACAACCATGGAGACATCACACACCCCTGCCGCAAACCTACATTCACTGAGAACCAATCACTTTCCTCTCTTCCTACACGTACACATGCCTTACATCCTCGATAAAAACTTTTCACTGCTTCTAACAACTTGCCTCCCACACCATATATTCTTAATACCTTCCACAGAGCATCTCTATCAACTCTATCATATGCCTTCTCCAGATCCATAAATGCTACATACAAATCCATTTGCTTTTCTAAGTATTTCTCACATACATTCTTCAAAGCAAACACCTGATCCACACATCCTCTACCACTTCTGAAACCGCACTGCTCTTCCCCAATCTGATGCTCTGTACATGCCTTCACCCTCTCAATCAATACCCTCCCATATAATTTACCAGGAATACTCAACAAACTTATACCTCTGTAATTTGAGCACTCACTCTTATCCCCTTTGCCTTTGTACAATGGCACTATGCACGCATTCCGCCAATCCTCAGGCACCTCACCATGAGTCATACATACATTAAATAACCTTACCAACCAGTCAACAATACAGTCACCCCCCTTTTTAATAAATTCCACTGCAATACCATCCAAACCTGCTGCCTTGCCGGCTTTCATCTTCCGCAAAGCTTTTACTACCTCTACTCTGTTATATGCATATATGCATATATATATGCATATATGCATATATATATATATATATATATATATATATATATATATATATATATATATATATATATATATATATATATATATATATATATATATATATATATATATTTTTTTTTTTTTTTTTTTTTTTTATGCTTTGTCGCTGTCTCCCGCGTTTGCGAGGTAGCGCAAGGAAACAGACGAAAGAAATGGCCCAACCCCCCCCCCCCATACACATGTACATACACACATCCACACACGCAAATATACATACCTACACAGCTTTCCATGGTTTACCCCAGACGCTTCACATGCCTTGATTCAATCCACTGACAGCACGTCAACCCCTGTATACCACATCGCTCCAATTCACTCTATTCCTTGCCCTCCTTTCACCCTCCTGCATGTTCAGGCCCCGATCACACAAAATCTTTTTCACTCCATCTTTCCACCTCCAATTTGGTCTCCCTCTTCTCCTCGTTCCCTCCACCTCCGACACATATATCCTCTTGGTCAATCTTTCCTCACTCATTCTCTCCATGTGCCCAAACCATTTCAAAACACCCTCTTCTGCTCTCTCAACCACGCTCTTTTTATTTCCACACATCTCTCTTACCCTTACGTTACTTACTCGATCAAACCACCTCACACCACACATTGTCCTCAAACATCTCATTTCCAGCACATCCATCCTCCTGCGCACAACTCTATCCATAGCCCACGCCTCGCAACCATACAGCATTGTTGGAACCACTATTCCTTCAAACATACCCATTTTTGCTTTCCGAGATAATGTTCTCGACTTCCACACATTTTTCAAGGCTCCCAAAATTTTCGCCCCCTCCCCCACCCTATGATCTACTTCCGCTTCCATGGTTCCATCCGCTGACAGATCCACTCCCAGATATCTAAAACACTTCACTTCCTCCAGTTTTTCTCCATTCAAACTCACCTCCCAATTGACTTGACCCTCAACCCTACTGTACCTAATAACCTTGCTCTTATTCACATTTACTCTTAACTTTCTTCTTCCACACACTTTACCAAACTCAGTCACCAGCTTCTGCAGTTTCTCACATGAATCAGCCACCAGCGCTGTATCATCAGCGAACAACAACTGACTCACTTCCCAAGCTCTCTCATCCCCAACAGACTTCATACTTGCCCCTCTTTCCAGGACTCTTGCATTTACCTCCCTAACAACCCCATCCATAAACAAATTAAACAACCATGGAGACATCACACACCCCTGCCGCAAACCTACATTCACTGAGAACCAATCACTTTCCTCTCTTCCTACACGTACACATGCCTTACATCCTCGATAAAAACTTTTCACTGCTTCTAACAACTTGCCTCCCACACCATATATTCTTAATACCTTCCACAAAGGCAAAGGGGATAAGAGTGAGTGCTCAAATTACAGAGGTATAAGTTTGTTGAGTATTCCTGGTAAATTATATGGGAGGGTATTGATTGAGAGGGTGAAGGCATGTACAGAGCATCAGATTGGGGAAGAGCAGTGCGGTTTCAGAAGTGGTAGAGGATGTGTGGATCAGGTGTTTGCTTTGAAGAATGTATGTGAGAAATACTTAGAAAAGCAAATGGATTTGTATGTAGCATTTATGGATCTGGAGAAGGCTTATGATAGAGTTGATATATATATATATATATATATATATATATATATATATATATATATATATATATATATATATATATCCCTGGGGATAGGGGAGAAAGAATACTTCCCACGTATTCCCTGCGTGTCGTAGAAAGCGACTAAAAGGGAAGGGAGCGGGGGGCTGGAAATCTTCCCCTCTCATTTTCTTTTTTTAATTTTCCAATGGAAGGAACAGAGAAGGGGGCCGGGTGAGGATGTTTCTTCAGAGGCCCAGCCCTCTGTTCTTAACGCTACCTCGCTGGGGCGGGAAATGGCGAATAGTATATATATATATATATATATATATATATATATATATATATATATATATATATATATATATATATATATATATATATATATATATATATATTCCTATGAGTCCATGGGGAAAATGAAACACGAAAAGTTCCCAAGTGCACTTTCGTGTAATAATCACATCATCAGGGGAGACACAAGAGAGAAATATAACGGTCAGTTGATATACATCGAAGATACGGAGCTAGGACGCCATTTGGTAAACATGTGATTTTCCAAAACATACAACGAGCGTTCATAAACTTATTATTTTACAAATCTTATCAACAATAAAGTTATCTAATTTGTACAGACCATGACTAACATTAAGATTATAATTCTTTGTGTATTTAATAATAGAAGATTCAATGATATTTCTCTTGGTAATAGAGTTAGAGTTAACAACAGAGATGGCGTTACTCCAGTCAATACAATGATCATAGTTTTTAACATGATTAAACAAGGCATTTGATTCTTGTCCCGTTCTTATACTATATTTATGTTGCTTAAGTCTAACAGAAAGATCCTTACCAGTCTGACCAACATAAAATTTATCACAGTTTCCACAAGGAACTTTATAGATGCAACCAAGAGAATTTTCTGGTGAATTCCTGATTAAGATATTCTTTATAGTATTTTTGTTGCTAAAGGCAACATTTACATTAAAGGATTTAAGCAACATGGGAAGCAAAGTGAAATTATTATTAAAAGGGAGAACTAAAAGATTCTTGGTGTCAATGGGAGGTTTGGGCTCAACTCTATAAAATGATTTCTTTGCTAACTTAAGGGATTTATCAATGAAAGATCTAGGGTACTTTAACTTAGATCCAATAGAATATATCTTCTCAAACACATCAATAAACTCTGGACTGCAAATACGTAATGCCCTTAGGAACATAGATTGAAATGATGATAATTTAACTCTGTCATGTTGAGATGAGTAATAATGGATATATGAGCATACATTGGTGGGTTTTCTGTTTATGCTAAACTTAAACTTGTTTCCTTGTCTATGGATCATGCAATCTAAAAATGGTAACATACTATTATTTTCATTTTCTAAAGTAAATTTGATGGAAGTTGTTAAATTGTTAAGTAAGGGGAGAAATATTTGTAAATTTTCATTTGTTGGCCAAACACAAAGAACATCATCTACATACCTAAACCAAATTGCATTAGAGGGTAAGATATCCTTTAGTAATTTTGTTTAAAAAAATTCCATATAAAGATTACTTAGTACAGGTGAAAGAAGGTTACCCATTGCCATACCAAATTTTTGAGCATAATAATCTCCATTAAATTGAAATACACAGTCTATTATACACAATTTTATCGGTTCAATGAAATTAGACTTTGAAACAGGTAAATGAATATCATCCAAGACATCAAATAAATATTCCAAAAAGGTCATCAACTGGAACTTTAGTGAAAAGTGAGGAAACATCAAAGCTAACTAGTTTGAAATCAAAATTAATATTGATATTGTTTAGCTTGTTGACTAAATCTACATTGTTCATGATATTAGAATTAGATACCTTACCCACTAAAGGGCTTAATAAGGAAACTAACCATTTTGATAATTTATATGTGATGGAGCCTACTGAACTCACTATAGGTCTTGTTGGAAAATTTTGTTTATGTGTTTTGATAAGTCCATACATATATGGCAATGAAGGGGACAAAGATGACAAACTGTACGACACGCGAGGAATGCGTGGGAAGTATTCTTTCACCCCTATCCCCAGGGATAATATATATATTCTTTCTTTTAAACTATTCGCCATTTCCCGCGTTAGCGAGGTAGCGTTAGGAACAGAGGACTGGCCCTTTTTTGGAATATCCTCACCTGGCCCCCTCTGTTCCTTCTTTTGGAAAATTTAAAAAAAAAGAGAGGGGAGGATTTCCAGCCCCCCGCTCCCTCCCCTTTTAGTCGCCTTCTACGACACGCAGGGAATACGTCCTCTGTTCTTAACGCTACGTCGCTAACTCGGGAAATGGCGAGTAGTATGAAAGATATATATATATATATATATATATATATATATATATATATATATATATATATATATATATATATATATATATATATATATATATACATATATATATATATATATATATATATATATATATATATATATATATATATATATATATATATATATATATATATATGTGTGTGTGTGTGTGTGTGTGTGTGTGTGTGTGTGGGTGTGTGTGTGTGCGTGTGGGTGTGTGTGTGTGTGTGTGCAGATGTCAATAAAATGGCAGGAGTGGATTATACGTACAAAAAGGTGCTTATTAAAGAAAGATAAAATGCTGAATAGTGGTGAAAACCTTTGTATTTATCACATTGAGAAAGTAGTAAATTAAACTACATCTAGAGGGCAATAAGTTTTCAAGTAATAATGAAATTTATTCTTCATCAAAATCAAACAGAAAAAAAAAAATCATAAAAGCCTAATACGTTTGTGTTGCTTATCCAGGCCCATTTTTACTAAGTAATGTTGGGACGGCTCCACCCACTTTAATCACTTGAGTACATAGAATATATTATCGTCGATGTTAAAGAGTTTTCCCTTTTGATGTTATCCTTAAAATGAAGGTTAAGGAAAGTGAGATAGAGCTTAACGTTAAAGTTAGGGTAGCTAAGGCATCCTTGATCATATAATCACTAGTCAGGTGTTAATATAGGTTAGGTTAGGTTCAGTATCCTTCATCAGGTCACCATTACCAAGGTGTTGTTATGTTGGGTCAGGCAACTTTAAACCAACTTTCAGTATTATTTACTCTTAAATCTTTAAGTTCTAATAACCCAAAATTTTTAGAGTAGATAGGGTAGAAACTGATGGAAGCCATTTCTAACATTCTTGCATAACCTGACCTCTCGCCTTCCCAAAACATAAACATCCCAGCTTGAATATTGTACTGCTGTGGTCGTCAACTAATTTGAAAAGGAAGACATTGAATGGAGATTTTATTGTAGTTATCTCCAAAAATGATTACTGGTCTGAGAAACAAATTCAGAGAGCAGATTAAACGACTTAAATCCATTCAGCTTTAGGGAAAAGAAGTTTAAGAGATCCTATACAGGTATATAAACTTATTGTAATGGCATCCCTTTAAGCTTGATATTTTTACTTCCTGTAACTAGTTCCAACAATTAAAACAATATTCAGCACTGTGATTTAAATGATTGACATTAGCATGCATTTGGATCTGTCAAAAATTGTATTTAGCAATTACTTCAACTTTCAACTGACCCATTCTATATTTCTATTCATTTCATCTCAGTTTTATCATCTTCCTGTTACTGTTTAATATCAACAGTAGCCCGCCTACGTAGTTGGGGCTCTGAAGCAAAGGAAACTTTTTCTAGCCTAGGTTAGGGTAGCATCTAAACCAAACCTAAATGACCTTACCTTAGAAATATATTCAGACAGTACCTTCTGAAAATATTTCTTAAGGTAAGGTCGTGGGGATTAGTTTAGGTGCTAACTAAACCTTGGCTAGAAAAAGTTTGCTTTAAAGCCACAACTACTTGAAAGGTCTACTTTAAGTGGTGATATTGAAATTCATTTGCTCCAGTGTGCCCCTCCGTCCGTTTGTTTTATGTCCATCTAAAGATACATACATTCAATTTTTGATGTAGATTGATTTCCTATCTTAGTTTCGTCTACGGAATTCTACATCTTCAGTTCAGCACACCATTGTGGTAATGATGGGAAAGTCACCACATTTACAAGCCGAGTGCACGTAGCTTATCCCACCTCGTTAGAGAGAAAACTTACCTGTATTTGAATTAATGAACGGGAACAGAGAAGAGAAAATTTTAATACACATTTATTATACAACTATATAATTTATATTATATACATTACCACATTTCCTGCACTTTCCATCACATATTTGCTGAGGTCATACCCTTGAAGTTACCATTAACTTACAACCTTAAGGATGGTGGGCTACAACACCTCTAGATTTATGGAGAAAACGAAAAGTTTCGTTTTACTATTAAGACCACAGAAATACGGTAATTCCACTTCACTACCACTAACTACTAGTTATTTTACTTGTTGATTTTCACGGCTAAGATTTTCATCCTCTGAGCAAAGCCATACAATAATCGTCCTTATCTACTCTGAGCATTGGATAGCCTCCTTATGATCAAGATTGCTGTTTTGGTTGACCGTTTCCCTTGTTACTGCTGCGCCTCACTGCACACCTTACATGAGTGCCTTCCACAGTATTAGGGACTGCTGCTGGGCCTCACTGTAGCTACTTCTGGGACGGTTGCCAATCCTCCTCGTATTCCCTCATGACCACAGCGCCAAACCGACTCCCGCCATCAGGCCGAAACGCACAAACATTTCTGACAAAATTGAGACAACCACTTTCGCGTCAGTTTTGACACCAAGTGAATTTATACGACAATTACGCTCAAGATGCTTGGTTTTTCGTTCATGGATTGAACAGAAGCAACCAACGATGGTTGCTACTGCCCAATCCATGAAGTCCCCCCCACCACGGAAAGGTAACCAAGCTTCGGGGGGGATGGGTGTTTACCCTGACGCCAACGGAGAAACTCAATACAATATTTTTATTATAACTTTCCTTAATCTTGAAAAATGAATCAGTCAGAGGGAAGAATAGCCCCAGTCATATGAAGATTGGCTAACCGACTCCTTGCACATTGTGTAGAAAGTGATTTCTTTGAGGGTTGCTTTATGGAAGGCACGGTAGCGTTGGAAGAGTTTCATTCTTTCTTTGAAGACGAAGGAAATTATCCCCGTGAATTTATGTATCTTTTTTTTTTTTGCGGGATAATGTTCCCATTTTTTTTCTTTCTTTGTTTTTCAACGTCCCTATGTAGATATTATGTGTCATTCACTACTGGGAGAAAGCCAGACTTCCGCCAGATTAACGTAATCCTTGGCGAGGCCAAACTAAAGTTGTATTGGTGTTGGTTCCTCAGTGATAACCCAAACACAAACACAAACACACCTCCAGTGTCCACTCTAGGGCCGTGTTCTCCTGCAGCACCAGCAGGAAGAAAGAACTCAGGTTCCTCACCAACTGAATCTTTTGGCACGGGGAGCGTGAGTCATCTCGACACGCCTTTTAACGCCCGTACGTGGTGCGGAGTGCAGTCGGTCTGTAACGTAGGACATGTCATGTGTTATTGGTCCCAGTCGGTCTAGAATGCTGGGCCTGACATGTGTTGGGGGACCAAGTCGGTCTTGAATGGTGGGCCTGACAGGTCTTGAGACCTGCCATGTCTCCCTGAAGGTGGGCCTGACAAGTGGGGTGGGCTGCATTTCCTCATGGATGGTGGGTCTGGTAGGGAGTGTGAGCTGCAGTGCCACTTGAGTGGGCGAGGTCACTTGGTCAGCATCAGTGGGACGGTGAGGTTTCACTTTTGCACAGCGTCCGTTGACGGAGAGTGGTGTCACGTCGGCAAGAAGTGCCTTCTTGTAGGAGGCATAGCAGGAGTACTGGATGACGGCAATCCCGCGGTGGTTCTCGTAGGTCGTGTAGGACTGCATGTCGAAGAGAACGATGTCGCCGAACTGCTTGAAGAATTCCCAGACGTTCGTCCTTGAGATTTTGTATGGAACGTTGACGACCCTGATGGTATACCTCTGCAGGACGGTTTTGAGAACCCCTTGCAACTGCTCGTTGGTGGGCACGATGACATGTATGTCGTCATCATCGCAGCCCAACTCATCTATATGTGGGAGTCGGGTCTCGTGTGGTGGACGGTCCAGCAAATCCTCCTCATCGTGGAAAGGCAGGTAGGCCTGGTCAAGGAGGGCGACCCAGAGCACCTGCTGCTGCTCGACCACCTCCACAACTGAGCTTTTTGCAAAAACTTCCATGTTGAAGATACTATGATTACGTTGTGCACTTTACGAAGTAACCTCGGTTATCCTTGTACGTCCACAAATATAGTGAGTCTATATTGATATGGAAAAATATAGTAAGGTACCCCCATGCTCTAATATCCCACATAGAAATAAAAGCATAGTCGACTTTATACAAACAAAAGCATGTCGACTTCGGCGATTTTGAATGCAGAGACCATCTAAAATATTGTAGGTGGGTTAATGGTTGTTACATGGTGACCAGGGGTACAGGTGGATGGGACAGACTGGATATAGTGAAGATCGATAGATGGGACAGACAGGGTATAGTGAATATCCATAGATGGGACAGACTGGGTACAGTGAAGATTGATAGACGGGACAGACACGGTATAGTGAATATCCATAGATGGGAGAGACAAGGTGTAGTGAAGATGCATACATGGGACTGACAGGGTACAGTGAAGATTCGTAGATGGGACAGACAGGGTATAGTGAAGATCCATAGATGGGACAGACAGGGTATAGTGAAGTTGTGTAGATGGGACAGGCTGGGTATAGTGAAGATTGATAGATGGGACAGGCTGGGTATAGTGAAGATCTATAGATGGGACAGATGGTATAGTAAAGATGTGCAGATGGGACACATATTATGATGAACTGATTGATGGGACAGACAGGGTATAGTGAAGATCCATAGATGGGACAGGCTGGGTGCTGGGTATAGTGAAAATCCATAGATGGGACAGAGGGTATAGTGAAGATGTGTAGACGGGACACACATTATAATGAATTGATTGATGGGACAGACAGGGTATAGTGAAGATCCATAGATTGGATAGAGGGCATAATGAAGATGTGTAGACGGGACACACATTGTAATGAATTGATTGATGGGACAGACAGGGTATAGTGAAGATAGATAGAGGGGACAGACAGGGTATAGAGAAGATCCATAGATGGGACAGGCTGGGTATAGTGAAGATCGATAGATAGGACAGACAAGGTATCGTTAAGATCGATAGATTGGACAGACTGGGTATAGTGAAGATCGATAGATGGGGACAGACAGTGTATAATGAAAATAAATAGATGGGACAGATTGGTTATAGTGATCGATAGATGGGACAGACTGGTTATATTGGCGATCGATAGATGGAAATGTTGGCACAAACAAACAATGGCCAGGTGGTCCTGAGTAGCAGATCTCTGGTACTTGCAGGCCAGAACTTAATGATGGTGAGAGATAATGGTGTCTCCCTCTGTAGTGAACATGATATTGAGAGATAATGGTGTCTCCCTCTGTAGTGAACATGATGGTGAGAGATAATGGTGTCTCCCTCTGTATTGAACATGATGGTGAGAGATAATGGTGTCTCCCTCTGTAGTGAACATAATGGTGAGAGATAATGGTGTCTCCCTCTGTAGTGAACATGATATTGAGAGATAATGGTGTCTCCCTCTGTAGTGAACATGATGGTGAGAGATAATGGTGTCTCCCTCTGTAGTGAACATAATGGTGAGAGATTATGGTGTCTCCCTCTGTAGTGAACATGATGGTGAGAGATAATAGTGTCTCCCTCTATAGTGAACATGACGGTGAGAGATAATGGTGTCTCTCTCTGCAGTGAACATGATGGTGAGAGATAATGGTGTCTCCCTCTGTAGTGAACATGGCGGTGAGAGATAATGGTGTCTCTCTCTGCAGTGAACATGATGGTGAGAGATAATGGTGCCTCTCTCTGTAGTGAACATGACGGTGAGAGATAATGGTGTCTATGATTCGGTACGTAGAACTCACATGAGATTAATCAGATATATGATTATGAGCAGAAAAAGATGTTATCTATATGTGATATGTAAGAGGAGGAAAACTACTCCCACACATCACATTTTACACACATTTCCACAGGACAAGGAGAGGTAAGGGGTATTGCTGTAATGGAATTGGTAAGACATTCATAAATATAAACGTAGGATGGGATAAATCTAAGACAAGTAAATAACAAACAACCACATTTTTCTACAGACTCAACAAAGACAAAGGCGAATTTTTTAGATATCAAGAAGTACATACCATATTTCCCCAATACCTACAGTTTTGTAATTAAAGAAAAAAATATTCTTGAGCTTACTTATTGACGAGTCACTTATGCTAATAACTTTGTTTTCAAGCTCATTATTGTTAGAGTATTTCCCATCATCTATTATCTTCATAATCACTTCATCAGGATAATTAGGCTTACGTGGACCAATTACAGGTTATGTATGTAAATATGTTGCTTTAATGTTAAAGAATGAAATATGTCCTGGTTGATATGGCATGATTGTTGATGAAACCGTCCAGTTGATTTGGTCCCTAACATTGTGTTTAATGTTACCTACATATGTTATTGCTCATAGTTGTCTCAAGTCGTCCATACAATGCTTCATCCTTGGGAAAAACATAAAAAAATAAGTTTTAGATTATTTTCTTCTTTTTTTAACTGAAAACCCACTGTAAAGTTTTCGTCAACAAACAGCCAGACAGCACAAGGGTAATTAGTACCACCAGCTGTTGACAACGCGCACAATTAAAGCAGTCATTGCTCGCGCGAGATTGATCCTGCTTTCCTGTCCTTCTTATATAGTTTGTACCACTACACACACATACACACACACACACACACACACACACACACACACACACACACACACACACACACACACACATATGCACATACACCATCATTGATGTCATTATGTTTCCACTACAAGCTACATGACACTCTCCACAAGAGGTAATTCTGCCCAGTGTACACCCTCTACCGTATCCTGCTATCTTCACTATATTGATGTTTCATCTTCACTACACTAGTGCTTCAACTTCACTCTCTTAATCTATCATCTAGGATATTAAATCAATGAGGAAACGCTAGTCTACTATATTTTTGTGTGGCTTCCCTATATTTTTGCAAGTGCTGGTCTATGAAAGTTTACTTCGTCAAGTAAATCACTCATCTCACCAGATCGCAGAAATGACTCACGTCCGCGCTGCCCATCGGTACCCTGGCAAGGAATCCTTCCTTGAATTTTTCGAGGCTCACATCCAGCAAACCGGGGCTGTTAAAGATTGTATAAGCCGAACTGAGCTATATTTGCGATACTGTGAATTCTGCGAAGGGTTCGGGTACGAGAAAGCTGCCGTCCTGAACGTCGGCAGAACACTGGGACGGTGGGGCATCAAGGCAGATCGCAGACTTGGAGGACGCAACGGCCGCCACCAGGAGTACGCCTACACCAGAATTGCCTGGTTGTCCGGCAGTGAGGGCCTGGCCCAGGGAGAAAAGCGGTGCCTTCCAGAATGCCAAAGGCCTTCCAGGAAGAGATCACGTCTGGATATCGAACCCGTGCACGAGAGAGTAGTGGTGAAGATCCAGACTCGGCATCAAGATGATGATGACCTGTGCAAAGGCGGACCCAGCGAGGAAACTGGTGTAGTTGACACAGGAGCAGCCGCCATCCCCATCAATGTTTCTTTGGCTCCCACCAAACAACGGGGCAAAGTGATGCCTACCACTGAATTGGTGACCTTGATCCCCTACTTCTATGGGGATGAATCAGGCTTGGTGGATCCCGACGTACTCGTACTGGTCGTCGATGAAGACCTTGATGTGTCCGTCACTGCGACTGGAGGATCAGCAGCATCTACAGCAGCAGCCGACCCTAAAGCTGAAGCTGTCGTGTTGAAGATTAAAGTCCACACCACCAACATTCATCCCTGAAATTCCTTGAACCTTAAGTTCCCGTCCCTGAGATTGGAGAAGCTGCTCCTCCTCCAGCAGTCGACCCAGTTATACACGGTCCTCAGAAGACACTTCCTATAGCAAAAGTTCTCATTCAGTTGCAAATTATTGACAAACTATTGTACGGATGAAGCGGTTATCATAAAGGATCAAATCGTTAGGAAAAGTTTCTAACATTTATGAGTCCCATCCATAGGGATGAAAAAAAAATAAGAAAAATACATCCATTCTGTTGGGTGCCATAAACATGGCACAAATGGACCCTAAGTCGAACTGCTGACCTCCTAGTGGTAGGGTCCGGGCAACTTTGAGGGAACATTAACCTTCAAAGGCTAACAGCAGTCGCACAAAAACAATAAAGATTAATCATTATTAGTCATTTACAATAATCACAGACGATGGTTATAGCCTCGCCTATCTATCATCTCATTCGCTGTGTACGAAATTATAGGCGACTCTGGTTGCACCTACATCTATCAGTTTACCTATTTATTTAACCATCTATCTATCTGTCTATCGTCCTTGTTTGAAGATTTTCTGTATCATGTAAATCTCAGCCATTGAAATGTCCTGAGATCAATGTCGAAGAAGTGAACAAAAGAATTCTAGTTTGGACTGAAATAGCCCTGTTTCTGCACATTTTCTCACCATTTATCCACCATTCATTCCTCTTAAGGATCTACAAACTATCTTCAGAGTTGTATTACAAATATATGAAACATGTCACCAACTCACTGTTTTGTTCATATTTCTTGCTATATTACATCTGTCAGTTTCTAAATGCAATCATCGGATGATTATGGCTATGTCTACACACTCCCGCCATCTGGCCAACCTTGTACATATGATCATTTGAACTCTGACATTTTAACAAATTGTTTCAAAACGACTCCATGAAACGCGAACTTAAAATTCATCCATTTAACTCCCTCATTCATTAACGAACATTTAAACATGATCATTTGAACGTAAATCTTCCAGCTGCATTATGTCAACAAAGTCCTTTTACATACGTCATTAGGTTAGGTTGGGTTAGGTTAATCAACCTCGTCAATTAAACACTTTAATACTACCATGCAACAGTGAACTTTTACACACCGTCATATTGCAGCTGTTGTATGAAAAACTTCGCATAACTAAAGAATCTAAAGTGAATTATTTTAACGATATTTTTGGAATTCTGCACTTTAATATGAACCTTTAAATTCTGACTTTAGAGGTACACATGACCTTTAAATTCCACCAGAGCAATGGGAGTTTGTACAATTAATTTAACTCTGCCACTGAACGCGAACTTTTAAATTTAGCTGGGCGGCCTCTTATTCCCTGGCTGCCATTCATACTTTGTTCTTTTAAACTGAGTGTTTATATCGCTCTCATTCACCCTTAATTTCGATCGTCTCTGATATTTCAGTCGTAAAATTTGTTCATGTTGCCATATTGCTTTAGTTAAGGTTTATGGTTAAACCTAAAGATTCTACAGTGTCTACAGTGACGGAGCCACCTGTATGTTGCACCAGACAAACGGTAATGTATGGTGTCTGACGTATACAGTGACGGAGCCACCTGTATGTTGTACCAGACAACCAGTAATGTATGGTGACTGACGTCTACAGTGACGGAACCACCTGTATGTTGTACCAGACAACCAGTAACGTATGGTGTCTGACGTCTACAGTGACGGTGTAAGACTCACGCACACTACCGTTAATTTTTCATTAGACATTTGTTATTATCATTTTATTGTGAGTTACATAGAGTTAGATGCATGTTGCCACGGGCTCACTGTTCCCACGGGCTACTGTTAATCAGGATGTTTGAACACGTAAGAGCTGATCTGTTATTTGAACACGTTGTTGAATGGGTGTTGACGGACTCCCATACAACCCCTGCCAGTGTGACCTGAGGGGACACACTGGCCAGCATCGTCACACTGTTCACTAGAGTGTGTCGTAGTGTGTCATAAGACTATAGCCCAGAGTACTACAGATGGACGTACACGTTTTGTTGTAATAAATCTACAAAGGCCGCCTGATCTTCATTGAGTACCACAGACGAAGAAGACCTGATTTCCTTCCTCTCAACTCAACCTTACAAATGGTGGCAGTGACGTAAGAACCCACGTGACCACACACGACCGTCACATCTACTTCATATTTCTACGTCTGGTGTTGCCAGCAGTCATACAAGCCTACCTGACACAGTCCTGGTGCTCCCTCCAGTGGACGTTAAGGGCGGAATCCACGGCCGGCTACGTGTTCCATCACCCGTACCTCAATGCAGTGAAGATACGCCTTTATTGCATTGCTGACACTGTGTCGCTTGCAAGGGCATCAAGACAGCGCCACCGCCGTGGAGTGTTGTCATCACATCCAGACGTGTCAAGCAAGGTCAGCCATCCTGCCAACACCAACGTGGAGGTCATCTTGTCAACCGCTCCAGAGACGCGTCATCATCAGCCGTGGCGACATCCCAGACGTCAGCATCGCGTGGTCCAGCCCTTGTCACTCACTCAACTTTCCTGCTAGTGAGTCGCTACTCTGCACACATCTTCACCTCGCTACATCCAGCGAGCCGCTACTCTACACACATCTCCACCTCGCTACACCAAGACGTCTTCGTAAGCGAATCCTCCATTCAGATAAGAACTGTGTCAAAATGGTTCACTCTGTGAGATATGCTCCTTTTGTGTGTTACTAGTTCCTAGTCTATAAATATAGACATTTATATATTTTGGGTAATATGATTATTCATCTTTGTAGTTTAGCAAATTAGTCTAAGTTTTCAGTTATTCATGCATATATTCTTTCTTATGTTTTCATACATTGGTACTATTCTTTTTAGTGATGATTACTTTCATATATAGAGTCCATTACTGATATGTTATACTATTATGTGCACCTCTCATATACAGAGTCTTGTATTCATATGTTATACAGTTATGCCAGCCTTTTATTGCCTTTATTTCATTACAGTATTTTCAAATGATATTCATGTTATGTATTTTGTATTAAGTCAATAGTGTTAAGTATATTTTAAACATTTTTGGAGGGCTATTACTTACACACTTTATGTAAGATTGTATTACAAGTCCGATGAAATTCCACGCGGTAATCGTAAAGGTTCATATGTACTTAGGAATTTACCTAGAATCCCTTATTATAAACGGAACCAGCCTTCTAAAATGGCGACGTCACACAAAGTTGTTTTGACAGATTCTGGTGACACAGATGACCCACAGAAACCTTCTCACACGTTACCACACCCACACCCACCTCCGCTTCCACATCACAAAATCTCCTTCACTAGAAACCGTTGTAACACTAAAACAAGCTAGGGAACCACACGAGGTATTTGATGGTAAACTGTCAAATTTTGATCGGTGGATTAGAAATGCAGAGGACATTGTTGAACATAATGGTGATTCAGGAGACAGAGCGCTTATATCGGCTGCTAAAAATCTCATTGATTTCAACCAGCCTAACAATTAAGCTAGGGTTGTCTATGACTCAGATGACATTGGAAACTGTACATCTTGGGAGGAATTTAAAACGTTGTTTACATCAGGTTGTGAGGAATCATTCTCAGATAGTTTACTACACGTCCTTTTACGTGCTCTTAACACAACATACTTGGATGATACGTCAGTCCCTGATCACTGGAGTACCTTACATGGAAGAATGAGATTAGTTAGGCAGGCTTATGAATCCTTACCCTGGATATCAGCCATGATGAATCCTGAAACTCATGTACAAACACTCATGCGTTTATTACACATAACCTTCATTCTCAAGGACCTGACCTCCAGACGTAAGACGACGGTTACTTAATGAGAACATCGACCCATCATTGTGGGTCGGTAACAAAAGTGTTGAATTACACTCAAAAGAAATGTGGTTATTCCAACACCAAGACACTGGGGAGAGTGTCGGCTTCCCAAAGTGTGACGTAACATTCTAGTGGTCAACACAATCATTCTTCTCATGGTCAAATACAGCGATTCAGTGATGACAAACACTCACATAAAGTGACGTGCTTCCGGTGTGGCCAACCAGGACATAAAGCGAATGTGTGTCCTTACACATGGGACTCATTCTCACGTGAGCCTCGACCAGAACAACAAACGCAGTCAACGACCCATGTCATCACAGCCTCGGTCGTCACAATTCTGCCGACCTAGTCATGATTTCCTCCAGTCAGACATCAGGCTGACCTTCACCCGCTCGCGCCCAACACCACCAAGCAGGTGTTCATATCATAGCAACGCTAGACACACTTCAGCGGAATGTCGAGCATTAGCTAGACAGACGTCATCTAACACAGGTTCATCATGTCATTATCAACAATGACAATCTCTCGCTCATGACAAGACTCCATCACATAAGGAACTCTTAAGACGTTTTCGTTCTTCGCCATTTTCTCACATTACAAGTTTCGATTTAGTGGGTTCTTTCCAGGATAAGCCAATCACAATCTTTCTAGACAGCGGCACGGAAGCAGATGTCATTCATTATGATTTTATTCAACCATTAATGGGGCGCACTCAACTTGTTCAATGCTCGGACTTTTACCCATCCCTTCAAAGTATCTCAAATGAAAATCTCGACGTAAGGGGCACTATTAAAATGAACATTCGCATATGCGACTTGGTCATGACCGTCACCCCTTACATTGTCCGTGGTGTAACTTTTCCTGCTAACTTGTTACTAGGACGCCACTCTATGTGTGGCACAACATAAGATCTGTCCTATTTATCATGTGGTTTGTGTTGATAATACGTTCCTGCCATTGTCAGAGAAGAGTTCTCACTCAGTCAGAGTCATTAATACATCTGCTCCCACGTCCTGCTTCACGGTAGACAATACGCATCCTTTTTACTTTTCTACTCATCATTGTCCTGGTAAACTGAGAACCAACATGACTCTGCATAGTAACACATTAACGAAGGTTCTACTCTCACATTCTCGAACATGGATGAATGATCATGGACTTAGACATAGTCAGGGTGATCTCGCACTAAGAGTAGTTGCTGAACCTTCCTCACTAACTGTCACACGACTATCCATGATGGACGCCTCTATTCATGAGATTCCAGATGGAGAGGTCACCATATACATTACCAATACGGGACCCACTCCTGTCCGTCTCAGTAGAGGGGCCAAGCTTGTGGAATTGTCCGTTTTGAAGTCGGGAATTCAAGACGAGGAGTTGCATGAGTTTAATATCCATCTAGTCTCACATTCCATTAACCCACCACCACCTACTCCTCCTACCCCAGACTCAGCAGTGCACGGCTCGAGTCAGCTCCCCACCATCACCCCTGACATGATATCCAAGGTAGGATTAACCAAACATGTTGACCAGTTAACAGACTTACTTAACCAGTATAGGTCTACTATTGCCTTATCAGGAGAACCACTCGGTAGAACTCATTTGGATGTTCACATTATTAACTTAGAGAAAAACACACGTTCCATTGACGTCCCAGCCTACCGATTGCCACACGCGCACAGAGACATAGCAAACAAACTTGTTCAGGACATGTTGAAAGATAAGGTTATAGAGGAATCACGATCACCATGGAATTTACCACTTCTGATCGTTCTGAAAAAGGACGGAACTTTTAGACCAGTCATAGATTTTAGAAAACTCAACAACAAGGTCACTTTGAAAGATGGTTTCCCATTACCAGTGGTATCAGAGCTTCTTCATAGCCTCGGTAACAATAAGGTATTTTCAACTTTGGATTTATTGAGCGGATTTTGGCAGATTCCCTTGTCAGAGGAAAGCCGCCCCCTGACTGTGTTCAGTACGCCAGATGGTCATTGGCAGTTCATATGCATCATGCCCTTCGGTCTTCATTCCTCACCGGTGATCACCTTCTCAAGGTTAATGACTAACATCTGTCGTCACATGTTGGGCCAAGATGTATTGGTTTATCTTGATGATATAATTGTCATGTCTCCAGATATTGCTTCTCATTGCAAAAGTCTTGAGAGAGTATTTCTGCGACTTAAGGATGCAAACCTAAAAGTCAAGTTATCCAAATGTTCCTTTCTACAGACAAGAATTAATTACTTTGGTCACACCGTTGACGAAAACGGTATTCAACCTAATGCAGATAAAGTAAAAACAATTGTGGAATGGCCAGTCCCTTCCTCAACAGACAAGGTCAAATCCTCCCTTGGTTTAGCAGGATATTATCGAAGATTTTTCGCTAATTTCGCGAAGATCGCAAACCCACTCACTTCATTTCTGAAACAGGGAGTTACATTCCAGTGGTCTACAGCGCAAGACAATGTGTTTAACTTACTCAAGCAACACTTGATCGAGGCGCCTATCCTTCGATTTCCCAACTTTGAGAAACCCTTCATTTTGCACACAGATGCTTGTAAACAGGGTCTTGGAGCTGTACTTATGCAGGAGTCAAATAAGGGTAGACTTTTTCCCATAGCTTATGCGAGCCGTACATGTTCGACGACGGAATCGAAATACTCAATAACAGAATTGGAAGGCCTTGCAGTTGTTTGGGCACTCAAACATTTTAAGGAATACATATATGGTTACCCTATTACAGTTTATACAGATCACAGAACACTGTTAGGTATTTTTCAAAGACAAGATCCTACAGGAAAGTTTCAGAGGTGGTTTTTAACTATACAAGAATTTGACCCAGATTTTCGCTTTGTTTCGGGTTCATCCAATGTAGTTGCAGACGCACTCTCCCGCAGAGTGGGTACAGTCACTGTAGGTAATAGCCCCGTAGATTTTGATGTAGAAACGTTGACACGACATCAACGAGATGATCCACTCTGGGGTCCTGTCATAGAATACCTAGAGGGTTTAAGATATTCATTGGATGCTAAAACAGTTGTTCCAGTCAGAGAATTGTATTTAGCGCAGGGAGTCTTGTGCAGGGACGCGAAATTAGGAGTGCTCGCCCGTGTTGTTAAACAAACAATAATTCCAACAGCATTAGTACAGGATTTCTTGAAGTTAGCACATGATTCACCGCAGACCGCACACCCAGGCGCAGATAAATGCTATAAGCAAACTCGTTTGAGGTATTTCTGGCCAAGAATGCAGAAAAACATTAAGGATTATATTTTGAGGTGCCAAACATGTAACACATACAAGGGAAGTCCCACTACCCCGCAGACTGTGTTGAAATATCCTTTACCTTCATACCCATGGGAAAGAGTTCATATGGACATATTAGGAGGTTTTCCTAGGTCCATGGCAGGCTACAGATACATTTTAGTAATTACTGATGCCTTCACGAGATATTGTGAATTAGTCCCAGTTCAAAATAAAGACGCAGCCACGGTCGCTAAGGCGTTCAAAAAATGTATCTTAGACAGACATAATGCTCCTAAGATTTTGGTTACAGATAATGGTGGGGAATTTAATAACTCATTATTAGAAGAAGTCTGTAAATTGTATAACATAAACAAATGTAATATAATGCCACATCACCCAGCCTCGAATGGCCTGGCAGAAAGGTTGAACCGCAAGATCCTCCAGTGTCTTCCCACCAACATTAATTTTGATCATGATGAATGGGATGAATACCTGTCTGATGTCCAATGTTCATTAAACTCAGCTTATCATAAGTCAGTTGGAGACACACCCTTCCACGCCTTACACGGTTTTGATAAAGTGTTGCTGTATGACATAATAGCGTCCCTTCCTTCATGTCCAGCGGTCCAGAAATCAGTTGTAGCGGAAAAATATCGCACGACTCAATTGATTCATCAAAGGATCAAGGAAAATCTAGGTGAAGCCACTACAACCTTCACGAACCAGGCTGATAAATCCACGAAACCATCAAAGGTGGCTCCCGGACTCTTGGTAATGTTGCAGGAATTTAACTCTAGAAGTGAGGTTCCTAAACTTGACCCAAAATTTTCTGGCCCCTATAGAGTCTTAGCTCATTTAAAGAGACATAAGTTTAGGGTTCGACATCTAAATACAGGTGACATTCGTGAAGAACATGAGGACCACTTGAAAGTTTTACAGTATTCTGAACAAGATCATCCCGGTACCACAACAGACAACACTCCTCAAACCCCAAACAATGTCACCCAACCAACTTCTACCACTGTTCAGACTGTCCCCACACCAGAACCGACCACCCTCACAACACCACCACACACACATCAGTATTCATTAAGACCTCACCTTTAAGAAGTTGCTAAGTTTATCATTTTACAGGTTCTTCCTTCTCATGTCCTTATGGTGTCTTCCTGTATATGACACTATGGCAGTACCAGGCGCCCTTCTCACGACTCCCCGCGAGGTCCACCTTCTGAGGGACACAGTCAAGTTGGGCCTGGAGGGTCTGCCCTACACTTACGGTAATTTAGTAAAACTAATGGAGGCCGTACCTCGCTTACGGTCTACCCTACTCAAGTTTTACACCAGTGCGTCCATCAGAAACTCTAGTGTTGCTCCTCCTCCAACTTTGTTAAACCAGTGGACCTGGAAACTGAATAGTACCTATGTGATTCTGTATGACATAATACAAGACTTTGAATCTCCAGTAAATACTAATGCCAGGATGAACACGAAAAAGCAAGAGAGAAGTAAGAGAGGTTCGCTTAATTTTGTAGGCTTCCTCCAACCATAATTGTTTGGTATTGCTACTCAGGAAGAACTTAATTCAGTTAGGAATCAGGTTAGATCCTTACAGTTTCAACAACTTCTTAACAACAGGTATATTAAAGCTAAAGCTAAGATCTTAAAACAACATTTTAAATATTTGAATGACATAATGTTAACTGTTAATAACTTGACGCAACATGTAGCAACACTGTCAAAGTCTCTTAATCCCATATATGCTATAGTGACTATTTCCACATTTGTTGATAGCTTATATGCCCAGATCACTTATCATGCACATTATTTCACTGGCTTATTGGAAGATGTTAATAATCTGGTAAATAAAGTTATCACAGCATCATTTTTTCCCTTCTCGGAACTCACACGTATCATTAAACAAGCGATGACGAAATTCGGTTACACCCCAGCTCTCCCTCTGCATCATGTGACCAGTTATTACTCCTTACTAACGGTTGACGTGATCCTCGAAGCGGTCATTATCCACATACCATTCACTGACTCCAATACTTACAGCCTTGTGAACGTAATACCATTCTCTTTTAATTATACAAAAGGGTCGCAAAACACTATCGTCCTTGCTGTTAACATGAACTTTCTCTTATATAATATTAATTCCTCGTTGATTGCACATCTCTCCTTGCATGATTTAGCATTGTGCCATAAACCATTGTTTGACAACTTGATTTGCCCCCACCCCCCAATACCTTGGTTTTTCATGATATACAAACAAACTCATGTGAGTACCAACTACTTTTAGGGCATCAACAAAATGTTCTTCATTCCTGTTCCTTTAAGGAAATTACTGTTACTGAACCTTGGATTGAAAGTATGGACAAATATCACGTCCTGTTTTTTCCAGAACCACAAAATGTTCTCATTCATTGCCCACCCAATCATCCCAAATCTTATTTGTTTCTGGGACACATTCAGTTAGGACAACAATGTACTGTTATCAGTTCAAGTTTCAAATTGTTCGGCACTCATGATCATATTTTGGGCCAGATTGATAGAGCTATCCCGAGTATAGAACGAATCCCCCAAAACATCAACTTATCCATCATTAATGAAGTAAATATCCAACACCTTCCATCTATGGTTCAAGAAGATTTAGATTCTACAATAGATGTTTTGGCTTTTGTACCTTTTAAGTACACTTCTCATATTTCTGGATTTTCAGTTATTTCGTTGTCTATTGCACTCATATTATTATTCATAGTATTCATCTTATATTGTCGTCTACGACATAGGGTGTCTAATATAGAATTCCCTACAGCCACATTGGAGGTTCAGAAGGTAGTCGCAGCAGCACTTCCTTATTTAAGGAGGAATCTAACTCCAGAATAATATGTATTGAATGAGTTGCTGGAATTTTTTTTTGCATCCTGATTTTGTTTATAACATATATATATATATATATATATATATATATATATATATATATATATATATATATATATATATATATATATATATATATATATATATATATATCTTTTTAATCCTCTAACAATTGTAGAGTGTGTTATCTATGTTATCAAGAATACGAGTTGTTATAGGAGTAACTCTTGTTAATAACTACAATTTGCTTATTTCTGTACTCAGTATTATTTCATAAATATACATAACTTATCATGGCTGGCAGGAGCTTGAGCCAGGTTGTGGCCGAGCAAAATGTAAGACTCACGCACACTACCATTAATTTTTCATTAGGTATTTGTCATTATCATTTTACTGTGAGTTACATAGAGTTAGATGCATGTTGCCACGGGCTCACTGTTCCCACGGGCTACTGTTAATCAGGATGTTTGAACACGTAAGAGCTGATCTGTTATTTGAACACGTTGTTGAATGGGTGTTGACGGACTCCCATATAACCCCTGCCAGTGTGACCTGAGGGGACACACTGGCCAGCATCGTCACACTGTTCACTAGAGTGTGTCGTAGTGTGTCATAAGACTATAGCCCAGAGTACTACAGATGGACGTACACGTTTTGTTGTAATAAATCTACAAAGGCCGCCTGATCTTCATTGACTGCCATCCACGAAGAAGACCTGTATTCATTCCTGACAACTCAACCTTACAGGGAATGTTGCCCCAACATCCCCTCCTGACGTGAACCCCACTGAACATGAATCCAGACTTGCCACACCATGTCATCACTGACGACGTCAGCACCACATCATGACGTCATCATCATAATGATGTCATCACTGATGATGACGTCATCACATCATGACGTCATCATCATCATCATCATCATCATCATCATCATGTCATCACTGATGACGTCAACACCACCACATGACACTTGGTGACGTCATCATCATCATCATCATCATCATCATCATCATCACTGATGACGTCAACACCACCACATCACACTTGCTGACGTCATCATCATCATCATCATCATCATCATGTCATCACTGATGACAACAAATCATTATTCTTGCCTTTTTGGTCAAGAGAAATGGCTTCCTACAAGTAGCATTGGTTTATTTATGATTACATCATCATGATGATGACATCCACACATAATGGTGACGGTGACGAGCCCAAGCTAGAAAGTTATATATCATCATGGTTCATCATGTCCTCACACATCTCACGTTTGTGCTCACCTGACCCACCACAATTACCTCCAATGATCCAGCACTCATCCACCATCACATGGGTATCCCAGTGTCCCAGGTATGGGTATCCCAGTGTCCCAGGTATGGGTATCCCAGTGTCCCAGGTATGGGTATCCCAGTGTCCCAGGTATGGGTATCCCAGTGTCCCAGGTATGGGTATCCCAGTGTCCCAGGTATGGGTATCCCAGGTATGGGTATCCCAGTGTCCCAGGTGTGGGTATCCCAGTGTCCCAGGTATGGGTATCCCAGTGTCCCAGGTGTGGGTATCCCAGTGTTTCAGGTATGGGTATCCCAGTGTCCCAGGTATGGGTATCCCAGTGTCCCAGGTGTGGGTATCCCAGTGTTTCAGGTATGGGTATCCCAGTGTCCCAGGTATGGGTATCCCAGTGTCCCTGGTATGGGTATCCCAGTGTCCCAGGTATGGGTATCCCAGTGTCCCAGGTATGGGTATCCCAGTGTCCCGGGTATGGGTATCCCAGTGTCCCAGGTATGGGTATCCCAGGTATGGGTATCCCAGTGTCCCAGGTGTGGGTATCCCAGTGTCCCAGGTATGGGTATCCCAGTGTCCCAGGTGTGGGTATCCCAGTGTTTCAGGTATGGGTATCCCAGTGTCCCAGGTATGGGTATCCCAGTGTCCCAGGTGTGGGTATCCCAGTGTTTCAGGTATGGGTATCCCAGTGTCCCAGGTATGGGTATCCCAGTGTCCCAGGTATGGGTATCCCAGTGTCCCAGGTATGGGTATCCCAGTGTTCCAGGTATGGGTATCCCAGTGTCCCAGGTATGGGTATCCCAGTGTCCCAGGTATGGGTATCCCAGTGTCCCAGGTATGGGTATCCCAGTGTTTCAGGTATGAGTATCCCAGTGTCCCAGGTATGGGTATCCCAGTGTTCCAGGTATGGGTATCCCAGTGTCCCAGGTATGGGTATCCCAGTGTCCCTGGTATGGGTATCCCAGTGTTCCAGGTATGGGTATCCCAGTGTTCCAGGTATGGGTATCCCAGTGTCCCAGGTATGGGTATCCCAGTGTCCCAGGTATGGGTATCCCAGTGTTCCAGGTATGGGTATCCCAGTGTCCCAGGTATGGGTATCCCAGTGTTCCAGGTATGGGTATCCCAGTGTCCCAGGTATGGGTATCCCAGTGTCCCAGGTATGGGTATCCCAGTGTCCCTGGTATGGGTATCCCAGTGTCCCAGGTATGGGTATCCCAGTGTCCCAGGTATGGGTATCCCAGTGTTCCAGGTATGGGTATCCCAGTGTCCCAGGTATGGGTATCCCAGTGTCCCTGGTATGGGTATCCCAGTGTTCCAGGTATGGGTATCCCAGTGTCCGATGTATGGGTATCCCAGTGTCCCAGGTATGGGTATCCCAGTGTCCCAGGTATGGGTATCCCAGTGTCCCAGGTATGGGTATCCCAGTGTCCCCGGGATCTTTCTTCCATGGTTCTTAAATCTTGGTGGAATGGTTGAGCCAGTTCCTCACTTAGGTTGTCTGGCCAAGTGGGTGTGGAGGTAATGCACTTTGATGTTCATTTTACAGCCAAGTTGAGGGAAAGAAGATGGCAGGTTCTCCACTAGTTCAGGGTAGTTATCTGCTTTATGGTGACCAAGACAATTCCTTACAACCACAGTGAACGAAGACCATGCCTCTGCCTCAGCATTGGTCATTGAATCTTGGAAATGTGGGTCTTTCATGAGTTCCATGGTTTGTGACCCGTCGACAATACCTGCCTTCACCTTCTCCATGATCAGCGCTGGACATTTTCTGCCTTTGTAGTCAAAGCAGAGTGTCCTTCTTTGTTCCAAACCTTCACAAACTGTTTCATTAAACCTAGTTTGATGTGCAGTGGTGGTACAATGATCTTATCTCTATCAACCAAGGGTTCTGCCATTACATTCTTGTCTCCAACCAACATGTTTTCTCTCAGAGACCATTGTTTTCTCAGCCAGTGCTCATCCTCAGCTCTACTATCCCAGAGACAGATAAAGCTGGGCTACTTGTTGTACCCACTCTGCTGACCCAGGAGAAAAGTCACCATCTTAAGATCCACACACATTAACCATTGGTCATGGTGGTATGATATCTTGTGTAAGACCAGGACGATTGTGTCCTGCTGTTCACTCATCATACTTGAACCACCAATTGGGAGTGATCCATATTTGTTGTCATTGTGTAGAAGCACATCATTTTAAGCTCCACTTAGAAGTACCTAAGCTCGTGAGTGGTCCATTTATTGATAATTGCATTATCTGAAAACCTGTATCTGCTAGAAGGAAATGAAGATCATAATGTTAGTCAGTGGTTTTAAAAATTTACTCCCCAGTATATATATATATATATATATATATATATATATATATATATATATATATATATATATATATATATATATATATATATATATATATATATATATATATATATATATATATATGTATATATATATAAATTCCCTGGGGATAGAGGAGAAAGAATACTTCCCACGTATTCCCTGCGTGTCGTAGAAGGCGACTAAAAGGGGAGGGAGCGGGGGGCTGGAAATCCTCCCCTCTCGTTTTTTTTTAAATTTTCCAAAAGAAGGAACAGAGAATTGGGCCAGGTGAGGGTATTCCCTCAAAGGCCCAGTCCTCTGTTCTTAACGCTACCTCGCTGATGCGGGAAATGGCGAATAGTTTGAAAGAAAGATATATATATATATATATATATATATATATATATATATATATATATATATATATATATATATATATATATATATATATATATATATATATATATATTATCCCTGGGGATAGGGGAGAAAGAATACTTCCCACGTATTCCCTGCGTGCCGTAGAAGGCGACTAAAAGGGGAGGGAGAGGGGGGCTGGAAATCCTCCCCTCTCGTTTTTTTTTTTTTTTTTTTTTTCCAAAAGAAGGAACAGAGAATTGGGCCAGGTGAGGGTATTCCCTCAAGGCCCAGTCCTCTGTTCTTAACGCTACCTCGCTAATGCGGGAAATGGCGAATAGTTTGAAAGAAAGAAAATATATATATATATATGTATATGTATGTATGTGCATTATTACATGACAGCTAGAGACTGAGTGTGAACGAATGGGGCCTTTGTTGTCTTTTTCTAGCGCTACCTCGCACACATGAGGGGGGAGGGTGTTGTTATTCCATGTGTGGCGGGGTGGCGATGGGAATGAATAAAGGCAGACAGTATGAATTATGTACATGGGTATATATGTATATGTCTGTGTGTGTATATATATGTATACATTGAGATGTGTAGATATGTATATGTACTGTGTGTGGACGTTTATGTATACACATGTGTATGTGGGTGGGTTGGGCCATTCTTTCGTCTGTTTCCTTGCGCTACCTCGCTAACGCGGGAGACAGCGACAAAGCAAAATGAATAAATAGAATATATATATATATATATATATATATATATATATATATATATATATATATATATATATATATATATATATATATATATATCAAAAAAAACCTACGATCAACTTTACAAGACAAACAAGTAATTCAGAAGTTTGGCTACATTGAATTTCATAATTTCGAATATTTTGATGAGAGAGAGAGAGAGAGAGAGAGAGAGAGAGAGAGAGAGAGAGAGAGAGAGAGAGAGAGAGAGAGAGAGAGAGAGAGAGAGAGAGAGGAAAAAGGAAGGTAATAAATTCACAGCACACAGGAAAGCTGCTCAGTCGTGGTTATCTCACATGTTTTCACTAACATCGAGAGTTAAGTAGTACAAATGCCATTTCAAAATGCTTGGGACACTTCAATTTGTTCTTGTATGAAAACATACAACTGGACCAAGTCAGTCTTTTATAAGGTTCAAACTACTAATGATATTAGAATAACATGCAAATTTATGATGGACGACTGAAAATGGGCCTTGATGGCAAGGCTAAGATTATCTATCGTTGTCCATGATAGTAAGGCTAAGATCATTTAACATTTACCATGATGGCTAGGCTAAGATAATTTAGCGTTCTCCATAATGGTTAGGCTAAATCATTTATCGCTGTCCATGATAGCTAGGCTAAGTTCATTTATCGCTGTCCTTGATAGCTAGGCTAAGGTCATTTATCGCTGTCCTTGATAGCTAGGCTAAGATCATTCATCGTTGTCCATGATACAATCTGGGCCCAGCCCGAGCTGTAGGGGATAGAAGACCTCCAAGATAATACTAGCCAGACTCTAAGAACATTTAAGATCATAAGAACATTATCCAGTTGTCTTTTACTTATCAGGAAATACGTTTGTATGCAACTCTTAGCTGATAAGAGATGTTTGATCTCTTATCACCCAGAACTCACCACGAGGAGGTGGTTGCATGTCGAGTTCCATAATTTTTTCCCGTTTTAAATGAATATTCTAATTTCCTCTAAAATAAACGTCTATCCCGTTTTAAGATATGTAAAGATAATAATTTCCTCTAAAACAAAGTTCTTATTGTGAGGTAGATAGTTGAGGAAGGGCACCTCATTTCCTGCCCTTCCTCTGGTTCCGTTGGCCCCCTCCTCTGGTACGCCTCCGGCGGACTGACCTCATCACCTTCTTCAGCTCACCAATAATAAGTGGCAGAGCTGGTCTCTCTGAGGGGTCGCTGTGGGTCGCTGTTTGGTAAAGATCCTGGAGGCTTTCCCGCACACCCTGCTTCCTGACCAGGATGGACACGTGCCTCATTAGATGCCCAAAAGAGAAGACGTCACTGGCTGGGGAGACCGGCTTGCGCTCCCTGACCTCAGGGGCCAACCACAGGTCAGGAACATTGTACTCAACGCAGCTTCCCTTCTTAACGCTCAAGCCGAAGTCGATGATGTGAAACTCTGGCTTCTCACCCATCGTCACGGTCACATTCTCGACCTTGACGTCATTATGGACAATGTTTTTCTTATGGATTTCCATCAGCCGACGAGCGACCATGATGGCGGACTCGACCAGTTCCTCGTCCGACCGACATGTTCTCATGTACTTATCATAAGGCTGGCCAGTGTGGCTTAAGATGATCAGTGGGGGGTTGCGGCACACTGCTCGAAGGAGAGGGGCTCCTCCAGCCCCAGCCAGTCTCCTGTGAATGTCGGCTTCATCCATAAGACTTTTCGAACTCACTCCGTCGAGAAGGGATTTGATGACGCAACACGATCCACGGAACAACACCGTTTCAATCTTGGCGTTGCCTCCCCGACCCACCTCTCTCATGACCACCAGGTCATTCACATCCTTCTGGGTCAACTTTACAACTGGAACACTCATTTTGATTCCGGCCTGAGGTGCACTTACCAAATTTTCTTCTTGCCGGAGAGTGTGAGAGGAGATGTTGTCGGTACGGAGTCCCATCCTCAAATGATTACACTTCTCTCGCAGCCGGCCTTATATACCCCTGGGTCGTGTGACGTCACATAACCAGATCTATCCAGATTAAATCCCATACAAATCCGGATATGTAGACGGATTCATTTAGCTTTATTGCGATCATAATTTGATGAAATCTAAAGGTGTCGAAGAAATAGTCAAGATGGCCAATGGTGTTGAGAGTGTAGTGAAGATGGCTAGAGATGTTGAAGGATCTAAATAGTTTCGAAATACCAATACTTTTGAATCAATAAATCATCATAAATACTAATAAAACAAAAAAACCTTTTGACGAATATTAGTCATTTTCAAGCATCGAAATAAAAGGATATGAGGTAAATGGCTTTTGGGAAATCCTTGTTGAATAGTACAAAGTTACTTTCTGAGAACACACACACACACAAAACTAGAGAACATAGCATGAAATTAGGGCAATATTGTTCAAATATATTCAGAGAAGTAATTTTAAAGTTTATATAAGAGTGGTTGATGAATGGAATAAGAAGAATGAGGTCATGGTTAAGGCAGACACCATACATAAATCTTACAAGTTGTATAATAGTACAGAATGTTCTAGAGATTTGGCCTGGCGAGTGTAGAACTCTCTCCTCACACAGTAAAAATAGGTCATTACACACTCACAGATTCAGAGGTTATCATGTTGAAGGAGAGGTGAAAACTGAAGATTCAAATCAAAGAACAATAAGAAGCGTCATGATGAGATGGGAGAGGGAATTGGTCAATTGACAAATATAGTTTAATCTAAAACATGAACGGTAAATCACTTCGAGTGAAGAAATTCAAGTGGAAAACATAGAAAATGAAAGACCAAAGAGAAGAATTTTTGATATCTGGGATAACATTTAATGTGAGGAAACACGATTTCACCAAATGAGCTTTTGTTAACGCTTCTGGTACAGTGAAAATATATATATATATATATATATATATATATATATATATATATATATATATATATATATATATATATATATATATATATATATATATATATATATATATATATATATATATATATATATATATTTATGTGTAGGTGAGTGTGTGTGTACGGATAAACTTTAATGCTGGCCAGCGTGTACTGGTGATGCCTTTGACCTAAAATGTAAGTTCAAGCCCGTAGGCCGACCCTGCACTTAGCTTGAATCCTTTTGTGTTTACTATAATCTTTACTACATCTCTCCTTAATCCCTTTATCTTCACTATGCAAGGCCTATTATAATCTTCACTACAACCTCATCTTCATATGACCTTATCTTGACTAAGCTGGTTTCAAGGAAGGCTTTAGATTTTTCCCGCTCACACAAACAACGTACTTACACGGGGCCCCACGAGTGTAAAACTTCCTCCTAATGCAGTGCAAATACATGATTACACACACCTACACACCACCACCACCACTAACAATACACAGAGAAATAGCCTTTTCAGTTCCCTTTGGATCCGCCCTTGAACGTAGTTTGGAGGATTTGGGGGATCAGGTCAATAAGGTTAAGTTCACTACAACCTCATATTCCCTAACGTGTATCTTCACTACTAGCTTAGTTTCACTAAATATATCTTCGCTATACCCTCTTCTTCACTACACCGTTATTTCTACCATACCATCATCATTGCATTCCCTGATGTTCACTAAAAGTAGTTCTCATCTTCACTACATAATCATTTTGAATAAACTCTACTCTTTAATAACTCTTATCTCTACTACAATCGTATCTTCACTACATTCTTTTCTTCACTACAACCTATCTTGACAATATCCTTATCATCACTATACTCTTCTTCACTACACTCTCATCTTAACATCTTCTGTTTACCGAACTTAGTTCAAAGTCTGACTTGAACGTAGCTTTGGAAAGTTTGTATATATATATATATATATATATATATATTATATATATATATATATATATATATATATATATATATATATATATATATATATATATATATATATATATATATATATATATGTATATATATATAAATTCCCTGGGGATAGAGGAGAAAGAATACTTCCCACGTATTCCCTGCGTGTCGTAGAAGGCGACTAAAAGGGGAGGGAGCGGGGGGCTGGAAATCCTCCCCTCTCGTTTTTTTTTAAATTTTCCAAAAGAAGGAACAGAGAATTGGGCCAGGTGAGGGTATTCCCTCAAAGGCCCAGTCCTCTGTTCTTAACGCTACCTCGCTGATGCGGGAAATGGCGAATAGTTTGAAAGAAAGATATATATATATATATATATATATATATATATATATATATATATATATATATATATATATATATATATATATATATATATATATATATATATATATTATCCCTGGGGATAGGGGAGAAAGAATACTTCCCACGTATTCCCTGCGTGCCGTAGAAGGCGACTAAAAGGGGAGGGAGAGGGGGGGCTGGAAATCCTCCCCTCTCGTTTTTTTTTTTTTTTTTTTTTCCAAAAGAAGGAACAGAGAATTGGGCCAGGTGAGGGTATTCCCTCAAGGCCCAGTCCTCTGTTCTTAACGCTACCTCGCTAATGCGGGAAATGGCGAATAGTTTGAAAGAAAGAAAATATATATATATATATATATATGTATGTATGTGCATTATTACATGATAGCTAGAGACTAAGTGTGAACGAATGGGGCCTTTGTTGTCTTTTTCTAGCGCTACCTCGCACACATGAGGGGGGAGGGTGTTGTTATTCCATGTGTGGCGGAGTGGCGATGGGAATGAATAAAGGCAGACAGTATGAATTATGTACATGGGTATATATGTATATGTCTGTGTGTGTATATATATATGTATACCTTGAGATGTGTAGATATGTATGTGTACTGTGTGTGGACGTCTATGTATACACATGTGTATGTGGGTGGGTTGGGCCATTCTTTCGTCTGTTTCCTTGCGCTACCTCGCTAACGCGGGAGACAGCGACAAAGCAAAATGAATAAATAGAATATATATATATATATATATATATATATATATATATATATATATATATATATATATATATATATATATCAAAAAAAACCTACGATCAACTTTACAAGACAAACAAGTAATTCAGAAGTTTGGCTACATTGAATTTCATAATTTCGAATATTTTGATGAGAGAGAAGAGAGAGAGAGAGAGAGAGAGAGAGAGAGAGAGAGAGAGAGAGAGAGAGAGAGAGAGAGAGAGAGAGAGAGAGAGAGAGGAAAAAGGAAGGTAATAAATTCACAGCACACAGGAAAGCTGCTCAGTCGTGGTTATCTCACATGTTTTCACTAACATCGAGAGTTAAGTAGTACAAATGCCATTTCAAAATGCTTGGGACACTTCAATTTGTTCTTGTATGAAAACATACAACTGGACCAAGTCAGTCTTTTATAAGGTTCAAACTACTAATGATATTAGAATAACATGCAAATTTATGATGGACGACTGAAAATGGGCCTTGATGGCAAGGCTAAGATTATCTATCGTTGTCCATGATAGTAAGGCTAAGATCATTTAACATTTAGCATGACGGCTAGGCTAAGATAATTCAGCGTTCTCCATAATGGTTAGCTAAGATCACTTATCGTTGTCCATGATAGCTAGGCTAAGTTCATTTATCGCTGTCCTGATAGCTAGGCTAGTCATTATCGCTGTCCTTGATAGCTAGGCTAAGATCATTATCGTTGTCCATGATACAGTCTGGGCCCAGCCCGAGCTGTAGGGGATAGAAGACCTCCAAGATAATACTAGCCAGACTCTAAGAACATTTAATCATAAGAACATTATCCAGTTGTCTTTTACTTATCAGGAAATACGTTTGTATGCAACTCTTAGCTGATAAGAGATATTTGATCTCTTATCACCCAGAACTCACCACGAGGAGGTGGTTGCATGTCGAGTTCCATAATTTTTTCCCGTTTTAAATGAATATTTTAATTTCCTCTAAAATAAACGTCTATCCCGTTTTAAGATATGTAAAGATAATAATTTCGTCTAAAACAAAGTTGTTATTGTGAGGTAGATAGTTGAGGAAGGGCACCTCATTTCCTGCCCTTCCTCTGGTTCCGTTGGCCCCCTCCTCTGGTACGCCTCCGGCGGACTGACCTCATCACCTTCTTCAGCTCACCAATAATAAGTGGCAGAGCTGGTCTCTCTGAGGGGTCGCTGTGGGTCGCTGTTTGGTAAAGATCCTGGAGGCTTTCCCGCACACCCTGCTTCCTGACCAGGATGGACACGTGCCTCATTAGATGCCCAAAAGAGAAGACGTCACTGGCTGGGGAGACCGGCTTGCGCTCCCTGACCTCAGGGGCCAACCACAGGTCAGGAACATTGTACTCAACGCAGCTTCCCTTCTTAACGCTCAAGCCGAAGTCGATGATGTGAAACTCTGGCTTCTCACCCATCGTCACGGTCACATTCTCGACCTTGACGTCATTATGGACAATGTTTTTCTTATGGATTTCCATCAGCCGACGAGCGACCATGATGGCGGACTCGACCAGTTCCTCGTCCGACCGACATGTTCTCATGTACTTATCATAAGGCTGGCCAGTGTGGCTTAAGATGATCAGTGGGGGGTTGCGGCACACTGCTCGAAGGAGAGGGGCTCCTCCAGCCCCAGCCAGTCTCCTGTGAATGTCGGCTTCATCCATAAGACTTTTCGAACTCACTCCGTCGAGAAGGGTTTTGATGACGCAACACGATCCACGGAACAACACCGTTTCAATCTTGGCGTTGCCTCCCCGACCCACCTCTCTCATGACCACCAGGTCATTCACATCCTTCTGGGTCAACTTTACAACTGGAACGCTCATTTTGATTCCGGCCTGAGGTGCACTTACCAAATTTTCTTCTTGCCGGAGAGTGTGAGAGGAGATGTTGTCGGTACGGAGTCCCATCCTCAAATGATTACACTTCTCTCGCCGCCGGCCTTATATACCCCTGGGTCGTGTGACGTCACATAACCAGATCTATCCAGATTAAATCCCATACAAATCCGGATATGTAGACGGATTCATTTAGCTTTATTGCGATCATAATTTGATGAAATCTAAAGGTGTCGAAGAAATAGTCAAGATGGCCAATGGTGTTGAGAGTGTAGTGAAGATGGCTAGAGATGTTGAAGGATCTAAATAGTTTCGAAATACCAATACTTTTGAATCAATAAATCATCATAAATACTAATAAAACAAAAAAACCTTTTGACGAATATTAGTCATTTTCAAGCATCGAAATAAAAGGATATGAGGTAAATGGCTTTTGGGAAATCCTTGTTGAATAGTACACAGTTACTTTCTGAGAACACACACACACACACAAAACTAGAGAACATAGCATGAAATTAGGGCAATATTGTTCAAATATATTCAGAGAAGTAATTTTAAAGTTTATATAAGAGTGGTTGATGAATGGAATAAGAAGAATGAGGTCATGGTTAAGGCAGACACCATACATAAATCTTACAAGTTGTATAATAGTACAGAATGTTCTAGAGATTTGGCCTGGCGAGTGTAGAACTCTCTCCTCACACAGTAAAAATAGGTCATTACACACTCACAGATTCAGAGGTTATCATGTTGAAGGAGAGGTGAAAACTGAAGATTCAAATCAAAGAACAATAAGAAGCGTCATGATGAGATGGGAGAGGGAATTGGTAAATTGACAAATTTAGTTTAATCTAAAACATGAACGGTACATCACTTCGAGTGAAGAAATTCAAGTGGAAAACATAGAAAATGAAAGACCAAAGAGAAGAATTTTTGATATCTGGGATAACATTTAAAGTGAGGAAACACGATTTCACCAAATGAGCTTTTGTTAACGCTTCTGGTACAGTGTAAATATATATATATATATATATATATATATATATATATATATATATATATATATATATATATATATATATATATATATATATATATATATATATATATATATATATATATATATATATATATATATATATATATATATATATATATTTATGTGTAGGTGAGTGTGTGTGTACGGATAAACTTTAATGCTGGCCAGCGTGTACTGGTGATGCCTTTGACCTAAAATGTAAGTTCAAGCCCGTAGGCCGACCCTGCACTTAGCTTGAATCCTTTTGTGTTTACTATAATCTTTACTACATCTCTCCTTAATCCCTTTATCTTCACTATGCAAGGCCTATTATAATCTTCACTACAACCTCATCTTCATATGACCTTATCTTGACTAAGCTGGTTTCAAGGAAGGCTTTAGATTTTTCCAGTTCACACAAACAACGTACTTACACGGGGCCCCACGAGTGTAAAACTCCTCCTAATACAGTGCAAATACATGATTACACACACCTACACACACCACCACCACTAACAATACACAGAGAAATAGCCTTTTCGGTTGGCTTTGGATCCGCCCTTGAACGTAGTTTGGAGGATTTGGGGGATCAGGTCAATAAGGTTAAGTTCACTACAACCTCATATTCCCTAACGTGTATCTTCACTACTAGCTTAGTTTCACTAAATATATCTTCGCTATACCCTCTTCTTCACTACACCGTTATTTCTAACATACCATCATCATTGCATTCCCTGATGTTCACTAAAAGTAGTTCTCATCTTCACTACATAATCATTTTGAATAAACTCTACTCTTTAATAACTCTTATCTCTACTACAATCGTATCTTCACTACATTCTTTTCTTCACTACAACCTATCTTGACAATATCCTTATCATCACTATACTCTTCTTCACTACACTCTCATCTTAACATCATCCCTTCTGTTTACCGAACTTAGTTCAAAGTCTGACTTGAACGTAGCTTTGGAAAGTTTGTGTTCCTCATTGAGTTACCCCCATATTATCATTGCAAAGGCAATTGTCACTACTCTCTAACTAAACCCTCATCTTCACTACACTCTCATCATTATCATTACTTCTTGATGTTCAATACAAAATTTCATCATATAAATTTATCTTCACTACAGAATAATTTTCATTGCACCTTAATCTTCATTACTCCTTGTTTCAGCTACATCCGTATCTTCCATTCATTCTTATATCTTATATTAGTTACATCTTTACAATATCTTTATATCTTCTCTGTTCCGTCTTCTGAAAAATTGAAAATGAGAGTAAGGGATTTCCAGCCTTCTGCTCCCTCCACTTTTAGTCGCCTTGTACGACACACAGGGAATACGTGGCAAGTATACTTTCTTCCCTATCCCCAGGGATAACGGCATCTGGTGTTCCCAGACGGTCACCCATCCAAGTACTAACCAGACGCAACGTTGCTTAACTTCTCTGATCGGACGATATACATATATATATATATATATATATATATATATATATATATATATATATATATATATATATATATATATATATTCTTTTTTTTTTTTTATACTATTCGCCATTTCCCGCATTAGCGAGGTAGCGTTAAGAACAGAGAACTGGGCCTTTGAGGGAATATCCTCACCTGGCTCCCTTCTCTGTTCCTTCTTTTGGAAAAAAAAAAAAAGAAAAAAAAAAAAAAAAAGAGAGGGGAGGATTTCCAGCCCCCCGCTCCCTCCCCTTTTAGTCGCCTTCTACGACACGCAGGGAATACGTGGGAAGTATTCTTTCTCCCCTATCCCCAGGGATATATATATATATATATATATATATATATATATATATATACAAGACTGAAAACAATGAATTTCCTAAATAACAAAAATGGAAGCGCCGGGGTTTGAACCCGGGTCCTCTCGCATGCCAAGCGAGTGCTCTACCACTGAGCTACGACCCCAAGAACATATTTTGTGACATAGTATTATATGAAGCACTGACATTATCGCGGCAAAATAGTGTTTGACCGACCGTTGCCGACTAGCCGGCAAAATAACCACAGGGTAAATCTCCATGTTGCTGTCGTGTTTTCCTCTTAATTTTAAACGAAGAAATGAGTTTTACTTTTTTATTGTCGTTGCAATAGACTGGAACTAAGCTGACCTGGTATGAGGTCAGAGCCCTCATTATCATCCCTGCTAACTACCGGAAGCAGATTAAGTCGTTCCACAACCGATGTCCGGCCCATGTTAACTCTGATGTGCCCAGCAGTTGGAGGAGGATCGCCAGAAGCTTCTGGAAGATTTCAAGGACGTCTTGGTGGACCTGACCCTTTCAGATAAGGTCGAAAACCCCAATTTATTGTGAAGATCTTCACTATAACGTTGGACGAACATACTGAATGTTGCACACATGTGATGCGGACAAAATGAAACAAGAAAAAGACCAAAATTATGTCTGGTGTGGGTCTCGAACCCACGACCTTGAGTGTGTGAGACTCACGCTCTACCACTGAGCTAACCAGACAATAGAAAAATACGTCTGTTTCTTCAATTTGAATTAATGAAAATCTTTGCGAGGCAGCGTTTAGAAAAGAAAGATGTCTTTGACGAAATTTACTTGCTTGGCTTATTCTTCTGTTCCTCATTATCGAAAGTAAACGTACTGAAGGATATATATATATATATATATATATATATATATATATATATATATATATATATATATATATATATATATTATCCCTGGGGATAGGGGAGAAAGAATACTTCCCACGTATTCCCTGCGTGTCGTAGAAGGCGAACTAAAAGGGAAGGGAGCGGGGGGCTGGAAATCCTGCCCTCTCGTTTTTTTTTTTTTAATATTCCAAAGGAAGAAACAGAGAAGGGGGCCGGGTGAGAATGTTTCCTCAGAGGCCCAGTCCTCTGTTCTTAACGCTACCTCGCTGACACGGGAAATGGCGAATAGTATGAAAGAAAAAAGAATATATATATATATATATATATATATATATGTATATATATATATATATATATATATATATATATATATATATATGTATATATATATATATATATATATATATATATATATATATATATATATATATATATATATATATATATATATATATATATATGCATATATATATATATATATATATATATATATATATATATATATATATATATATATATGCATATATATATATATATATATATATATATATATATATATATATATATATATATATATATATATATATATGGAGAAAAACTGGAGGAAGTGAAGTGTTTTAGATATCTGGGAGTGGATCTGGCAGCGGATGGAACCATGGAAGCGGAAGTGGATCATAGGGTGGGGGAGGGGGCGAAAATTCTGGGGGCCTTGAAGAATGTGTGGAAGTCGAGAACATTATCTCGGAAAGCAAAAATGGCTATGTTTGAAGGAATAGTGGTTCCAACAATGTTGTATGGTTGCGAGGCGTGGGCTATGGATAGAGTTGTGCGCAGGAGGATGGATGTGCTGGAAATGAGATGTTTGAGGACAATGTGTGGTGTGAGGTGGTTTGATCGAGTGAGTAACGTAAGGGTAAGAGAGATGTGTGGAAATAAAAAGAGCGTGGTTGAGAGAGCAGAAGAGGGTGTTTTGAAGTGGTTTGGGCACATGGAGAGAATGAGTGAGGAAAGATTGACCAAGAGGATATATGTGTCAGAGGTGGAGGGAACGAGGAGAAGAGGGAGACCAAATTGGAGGTGGAAAGATGGAGTGAAAAAGATTTTGTGTGATCGGGGCCTGAACATGCAGGAGGGTGAAAGGAGGGCAAGGAATAGAGTGAATTGGAGCGATGTGGTATACCGGGGTTGACGTGCTGTCAGTGGATTGAATCAAGGCATGTGAAGCGTCTGGGGAAAACCATGGAAAGCTGTGTAGGTATGTATATTTGCTTGTGTGGACGTATGTATATACATGTGTATGGGGGGGGGGGGTTGGGCCATTTCTTTCGTCTGTTTCCTTGCGCTACCTCGCAAACGCGGGAGACAGCGACAAAGTATAAAAAAAAAAAAAAAAAAAAATATATATATATATATATATATATATATATATATATATATATATATATATATATATATATATATATTGGAAAGGATCACGATTTTGCACGTGATCAAGTATACTTTTATGAGTCCACTAGGAAAATAAACACGATAAGTTCCCAAGTGCACTTTCGTGTAATACTCACATCATCAAGGGAGACACAAGAGAGAAATATAACACTCAATTGATATACAACGAAGAGACGTAGCTAGGGCGCCATATGGTAAACATGTGATTGTCCAAGACAGACAACAAGCGTATCATAAACTTATTATGTGGACAAGAAGGTGAATTGTTTACACATTTTATCAGCATTAAAGTTATCCAATTTGTATAGACCATCACTAATATTAAGATTATAATTCTTTGTGTATTCAGAAATAGATGATTCAATGATATTTCTCGTGGTACTGGAGTTAGAGTTAATAACTGAGATGGCATTATTAACTCTAATTCCAGTACCACGAGAAATATCATTGAATCTTCTATTATTAAATACACAAAGAATTATAAACCTTAAAGCAACATGGTGGTCAAAAATAAGCTTTAGGAATGAAGTTTATGAATGGAATATCAGTGAGACGATCCAAATGACGAATGAATGAGAGCGTAGTCAACATACAATATAAAAGGACATATTATGAATGGCAGCCAGGCAAATAACGGCCCAACTGAATGGAAGGATTTAAAAGTTCGCGTTATATGACGAATTTTGATAGATTATCCAAATTTCCATTCCAGTTATGAAACTTAATGGTTGTGTTCAGTTCTAGAGACAAAGTTTAAAGGTTTGTGTTTCAAAGATGAACCACAAAGGATATCGTTAAATTAACTGACATTAAAATTTGTCAATTAAGTGAATCATTTTGTACAATAGCTGTAATTTGACAGAGTTAAAAGTTCGCATTTTCATTACAATTCTAATTCAAAAGTTTGAGTTTCAATGATGGTTTGCACAAGCTTAACGTACATTTAAGTTTCGTGTTTATATGACGTATCTTAAAGGACTCTGGTAAAATAACGCAGCTGGAAGGTTTACGTTCAAATGATGGTGTTTAAATGTTTATTGATGAATGGTAGATTTAAATGGATAGATTTTAAGTTCGCGTTTTCATGAGCGACTTTAAACCTTGTGGTTGAATGTCAGAGTTTAAATGTTGGTATGTACAATGTTGACCAGATGGCGGTAGTGTGTAGACACAGCCATACCAGGTCGTATTTATCATCATTAAAGTCACCTTCCTTACTTACTTATGGCGGCGATGAAATTCACTGGTTCTTGATTGTGCACCAATTAACCTATCAGATAATGGTACAATGTTTGCCTGGTGTTGCATATATCACGTCTGTTGTTGAAACACAAGAATGCCAGGTGACTTTGGGAGTGGATGATAATGTAAAGATCAATATAAATGTGGGAAATCTTGAACCGCCATCACCAGACACAACACATGTTTGGATCTGGCGGGGGGAGGGACTTGCCTGTGACGTCACGATGCCCGGCCTCCAGCCTGGCGCCGCTCTGTGTGTGTGTGTGTGTGTGTGTGTGTAGCGCCTGGGTTCATGTTGGCCACAGCCACCCACCGGCCGGTGGTCAGGTCAGTGGGCGGTGTGTGTGTGTGTGTGTGTGTGTGTGTAGCGCCTGGGTTCATGTTGGCCACAGCCACCCACCGGCCGGTGGTCAGGTCAGTGGGCGGTGTGTGTGTGTGTGTGTGTAGCGCCTGGGTTCATGTTGGCCACAGTCACCCACCGGCCGGTGGTCAGGTCAGTGGGAGGTGTGTGTGTGTGTGTGTGTGTGTGTAGCGCCTGGGTTCATGTTGGCCACAGTCACCCACCGGCCGGTGGTCAGGTCAGTGGGCGGTGTGTGTGTGTGTGTGTGTGTGTGTGTGTGTAGCGCCTGGGTTCATGTTGGCCACAGTCACCCACCGGCCGGTGGTCAGGTCAGTGGGAGGTGTGTGTGTGTGTGTGTGTGTGTGTGTGTAGCGCCTGGGTTCATGTTGGCCACAGTCACCCACCGGCCGGTGGTCAGGTCAGTGGGCGGTGTGTGTGTGTGTGTGTGTGTGTGTGTGTGTAGCGCCTGGGTTCATGTTGGCCACAGCCACCCACCGGCCGGTGGTCAGGTCAGTGGGCGGTGTGTGTGTGTGTGTGTGTGTGTGTGTGTAGCGCCTGGGTTCATGTTGGCCACAGCCACCCACCGGCCGGTGGTCAGGTCAGTGGGCGGTGTGTGTGTGTGTGTGTGTGTGTGTGTGTGTAGCGCCTGGGTTCATGTTGGCCACAGTCACCCACCGGCCGGTGGTCAGGTCAGTGGGCGGTGTGTGTGTGTGTGTGTGTGTAGCCCCTGGGTTCATGTTGGCCACAGCCACCCACCGGCCAGCCGGGCGGTAGTTTATAACTAAGACTGGTAGTTTCACATGCCACTTGGAGTGTCCCTCACTACAGAACTTGAGCAGCTCTTATCCTGAGGTGGAGCAGTTGATCCTCTCCACCAGGCTGGTACACTTGGTCTGCACCAGGTGGCTCCCTCCTGGTCATCCTGAGTGGTTGGTTGCTGTGTGGGATTTAATGACCATTGACTTGTGAAGGTCATTAGGCCAGCTATCGTTTTATCATCTGATAAAACATGAAGCAACGCCAAATATTACATGATCCACCTAAACTATTGAGAATGATCAAGCCTGATATTGTTACGTTACGTCATCCAATCTTGTCACTCACATGTTACGGTAATCACGACTACATACATAGTGTTGTTACGACTGATATTAGTGTATGTACTGTAGTAAAGTACTGTGGTTATGTGGACAACAGACGAGACCATCATTATGATGTGTCACCAACATGTATCTATAATACTTCTATAACCAGCATGATCAAGAAGGTTATAACAACATTATCCTTGTGTCACCAACATGTATCTATAATACTTCTATAACCAGCATGATCAAGAAGGTTATAACAACATTATCCTTGTGTCACCAACATGTATCTATAATACTTCTATAACCAGCATGATCAAGAAGGTTATAACAACATTATCCTTGTGTCACCAACATGTATCTATAATACTTCTATAACCAGCATGATCAAGAAGGTTATAACAACATTATCCTTGTGTCACCAACATGTATCTATAATACTTCTATAACCAGCATGATCAAGAAGGTTATAACAACATTATCCTTGTAGTTGTTGGATCAGTGTAGAGCAGAGCAATACCTGGTGAACATTACTTCCTGGTTGGTGGCCGCCATAAATACCACCAGTGTTTATAAGCTCACACATCACCAGGGGTTAAGATATGGTGTTATCCCTCACTGCTCTATATAGCACCAGCCACGGTGGGTGGGTCCGCCTCCAGCTTATACCTCACTCCTACTCTTCTATATCCCTAACTTCCTTGTGATCATCTCACTTTGAATAACTAGATCTTCACATAACAGTTGTTTGTTGTTGTTGTTGTTGTTGTTGTTGTTGTTGTTGTTGTTGTTGTTACGTGTTGTAGGTTTATGTTCTGCCACTGGACGACTCGTTCTCTGATCTTACCCAACAGATAAATGATTGTGTCGAGGTTCGTCAGGTGTTTATCATACGGAGTCTGTAACACGTAAGTCTGTCTATCGTTCACTATACTGGATAGTAACTGGTAAAGGTTATTAAAGATATCTACACCAGAATCTGTGCCACACAACAAAACATACAAATCACGATATTTGCAACATGATAACATGTTTGACCATCAGCAGGTAAGGTCATCAAGCCGCACAATACATACGTCAGACAGTAACATCAGTTGTATAACAGGATGTATATATGTTGTTGGATTTAAGGGCTATCACCTAAAGGTCATGAAGCCAGAATGTGAACCATAAGTTCAACATAAAATGATGGTCCAGGTCCAGCAGGTAGCTGCATATAAAACTATGAATGTCTGTCTTGATTACTGACGACGTAGAGGGAAGGGTTTGGCAGGAAGGGGAGTGTGGTGGAGTTTGCTGGAGGGTTCTCGGGAGTGTTGTGAAGAAGAGATAGAAAAACAGACTGAAAGGAGGAGTGTAACAAGTCCTTGGCCTCAACCCAGGTGCTTCATTGTCACTCAAGCAAGACATCTAAAATAATCGCCAGGTTGGTTGGTTATTTGGGCTTGTGGCTCATCGACTGCCAGGGCTAATAAAGTCAACAAGTTAGTCATGATCCCCGACCAAAAATACTTGAACACCTTCACGTGTTGAAGATATTTGTAAGGTCATACACACGCTCACTAAATATTTGGCCCATATAAGTAAGGTTTTCACCCCTGTTGATTGCAAGGGTCATACCTGCGGTAAAGGTCATGTTATAACCATCAATCGAATCATCTTGAACAGTTTTCCCAGGGGTTCAAGATGATTCTGAGACCGTACACGCTCTCACCCTGTTTGTACGACGAATGGTGGATTCTAATGGACAGCGACCTATGGAAGGTCATTAGGTCAATCCTTTATATGTTCCACTTTAAAGTCACCTAACAATCCTTTCGACGTATTATTGTCTAAATAGTTGGGAGAGTGAAATATAGGAAGATGTACGTTCAAGGAAGACATATGCAATGACAGAGTTACGTGCAGCGACGACAAGTAGGACAGACAAACCTGAGAAATGGTTGTTGGTGATGGTGTGAACAGTATCATTATCTTTACTACACATCACCAGCACACCTTTGATGGCGCTCCTACACTTTCGTGGCTGCTGCACTCTACACAGGAGCAGGGGAATGTAGACATCTTTGAGCAAGAAGGTTTTCCGACGAGACTGTACTATTTCTCTCCGTCCTTTGAGGATGACACAGCCTTGCTAAGGATGACCTGTCACTGGTGGTGACACAGCTGACGGATGGAGTCCTGTTACACCTTGTGAATAATATCTCATGACCAAAACAGTAGACTGGCCAGGTTGACAAGCGTATTGTTCACTTGAACTGACTAATGATATGATACAGAAAATTACAATCTTAAATATCTATTGTAAGGATCAAATCAATGATGAAACAAATATAGTTTGAATAATTAATGAAACATAGTGTGGGAAGTGGGGATGTTCCAAAAAAGGCCCAGTCCTCTGTTCTTGGCGCTACCTCGCTAACGCGGGAAATGGCGAATAGTTTAAAAGAAAAAAAAAGTGTGGGAAGTGACACAGCTTTGTAATATTTGGTCAGTTACAAATGATTAATACGAAAGCGTTAGGTATCGACCCGCAGGAGAACGTGTTTACAGATCTTTATAGAAGACATATCTATGTTAGATAAACGCCATATCAAGGAAATATCTTAACCTGGGACGTGTAACATCTGTGTGGATAGACACAGCTTTGTAATATATGATCTACTCCACCGGTGAACTTTGACAACAGAGAGTTATACAACGCGTCGCTGGACAATATTCACCTAATACCTATAACAAATTTTTATATGATATACGAGATATTTATTGGAAGTAAACATAAGAAATGATGATAGGAGATAAGGAGAGGGAAAGTACATATTTTCTTAAATGCTGAATGAATCCTGTCTTAACCTAGTTATTTTGCGTTGGATTTTATTTTATATATCCAGAGGATAATATATTCTGGGGCTTATGATTGTTATGCTTTCAACACCTTTTTCAGTTTCTTATCATCTTTGCTGGCTAAAAGGCCTTCGTTCTTAAAAACCATTTAAATGCAACACACTACATTTTTTTTCATTCATTTCAAGCTAAAAGTTTGTTTTCTAAATTGTTTCTTACATTTTTCATATGTATATATATGTATGTGTGTGTGTGTGTGTGTATGTGCATATGTGTGTGTGCGTGTGTGTGTGTGTATATGTATATATATGTGTATATTATCCCTGGGGATAGGCGTGAAAGAATACTTCCCACGTATTCCTCGCGTGTCGTAGAAAGCGACTAGAGGGGACGGGAGCGGGGGGCCGGAAATCCTCCCCTCCTTGTATTAACTTTCTAAAATGGGAAACAGAAGAAGGAGTCACGCGGGGAGTGATCATCCTCCTCGAAGGCTCAGAGTGGGGTGCCTAAATGTGTGTGGATGTAACCAAGATGTGAAAAAAGGAGAGATAGGTAGTATGTTTGAGGAAAGGAACCTGGATGTTTTGGCTCTGAGTGAAACGAAGCTCAAGGGTAAAGGGGAAGAGTGGTTTGGAAATGTCTGGGGAGTGAAGTCAGGGGTTAGTGAGAGGACAAGAGCAAGGGAAGGAGTAGCAATACTCCTGAAACAGGAGTTGTGGGAGTATGTGATAGAATGTAAGAAAGTAAATTCTCGATTAATATGGGTAAAATTGAAAGTTGATGGAGAGAGGTGGGTGATTATTGGTGCATATGCACCTGGGCATGAGAAGAAAGATCATGAGAGGCAAGTGTTTTGGGAGCAGCTAAATGAGTGTGTTAGCGGTTTTGATGCACGAGACCGGGTTATAGTGATGGGTGATTTGAATGCGAAGGTGAGTAATGTGGCAGTTGAGGGAATAATTGGTATGCATGGGGTGTTCAGTGTTGTAAATGGAAATGGTGAAGAGCTTGTAGATTTATGTGCTGAAAAAGGACTGATGATTGGGAATACCTGGTTTAAAAAGCGAGATATACATAAGTATACTTATGTAAGTAGGAGAGATGGCCAGAGAGCGTTATTGGATTACGTGTTAATTGACAGGCGTGCGAAAGAGAGACTTTTGGATGTTAATGTGCTGAGAGGTGCAACTGGAGGGATGTCTGATCATTATCTTGTGGAGGCTAAGGTGAAGATTAGTATGGGTTTTCAGAAAAGAGGAGTGAATGTTGGGGTGAAGAAGGTGGTGAGAGTAAGTGAGCTTGGGAAGGAGACCTGTGTGGGGAAGTACCAGGAGAGACTGTGTACAGAATGGAAAAAGGTGAGAACAATGGAAGTAAGGGGAGTGGGGGAGGAATGGGATGTATTTAGGGAATCAGTGATGGATTGCGCAAAAGATGCTTGTGGCATGAGAAGAGTGGGAGGTGGGCTGTTTAGAAAGGGTAGTGAGTGGTGGGATGAAGAAGTAAGAGTATTAGTGAAAGAGAAGAGAGAGGCATTTGGACGATGTTTGCAGGGAAAAAATGCAATTGAGTGGGAGAAGTATAAAAGAAAGAGACAGGAGGTCAAGAGAAAGGTGCAAGAGGTGAAAAAAAGGGCAAATGAGAGTTGGGGTGAGAGACTATCAGTAAATTTTAGGGAGAATAAAAAGATGTTCTGGAAGGAGGTAAATAGGGTGCGTAAGACAAGGGAGCAAATGGGAACTTCAGTGAAGGGCGTAAATGGGGAGGTGATAACAAGTAGCGGTGATGTGAGAAGGAGATGGAATGAGTATTTTGAAGGTTTGTTGAATGTGTCTGATGACAGAGTGGCAGATATAGGGTGTTTTGGTCGAGGTGGTGTGCAAAGTGAGAGGGTTAGGGAAAATGATTTGGTAAACAGAGAAGAGGTAGTAAAAGCTTTGCGGAAGATGAAAGCCGGCAAGGCAGCAGGTTTGGATGGTATTGCAGTGGAATTTATTAAGAAAGGGGGTGACTGTATTGTTGACTGGTTGGTAAGGTTATTTAATGTATGTATGACTCAAGGTGAGGTGCCTGAGGATTGGCGGAATGCGTGCATAGTGCCATTGTACAAAGGCAAAGGGGATAAGAGTGAGTGCTCAAATTACAGAGGTATAAGTTTGTTGAGTATTCCTGGTAAATTATATGGGAGGGTATTGATTGAGAGGGTGAAGGCATGTACAGAGCATCAGATTGGGGAAGAGCAGTGCGGTTTCAGAAGTGGTAGAGGATGTGTGGATCAGGTGTTTGCTTTGAAGAATGTATGTGAGAAATACTTAGAAAAGCAAATGGATTTGTATGTAGCATTTATGGATCTGGAGAAGGCATATGATAGAGTTGATAGAGATGCTCTGTGGAAGGTATTAAGAATATATGGTGTGGGAGGCAAGTTGTTAGAAGCAGTGAAAAGTTTTTATCGAGGATGTAAGGCATGTGTACGTGTAGGAAGAGAGGAAAGTGATTGGTTCTCAGTGAATGTAGGTTTGCGGCAGGGGTGTGTGATGTCTCCATGGTTGTTTAATTTGTTTATGGATGGGGTTGTAAGGGAGGTAAATGCAAGAGTCCTGGAAAGAGGGGCAAGTATGAAGTCTGTTGGGGATGAGAGAGCTTGGGAAGTGAGTCAGTTGTTGTTCGCTGATGATACAGCGCTGGTGGCTGATTCATGTGAGAAACTGCAGAAGCTGGTGACTGAGTTTGGTAAAGTGTGTGGAAGAAGAAAGTTGAGAGTAAATGTGAATAAGAGCAAGGTTATTAGGTACAGTAGGGGTGAGGGTCAAGTCAATTGGGAGGTGAGTTTGAATGGAGAAAAACTGGAGGAAGTGAAGTGTTTTAGATATCTGGGAGTGGATCTGTCAGCGGATGGAACCATGGAAGCGGAAGTGGATCATAGGGTGGGGGAGGGGGCGAAAATTTTGGGAGCCTTGAAAAATGTGTGGAAGTCGAGAACATTATCTCGGAAAGCAAAAATGGGTATGTTTGAGGGAATAGTGGTTCCAACAATGTTGTATGGTTGCGAGGCGTGGGCTATGGATAGAGATGTGCGCAGGAGGATGGATGTGCTGGAAATGAGATGTTTGAGGACAATGTGTGGTGTGAGGTGGTTTGATCGAGTAAGTAACGTAAGGGTAAGAGAGATGTGTGGAAATAAAAAGAGCGTGGTTGAGAGAGCAGAAGAGGGTGTTTTGAAATGGTTTGGGCACATGGAGAGAATGAGTGAGGAGAGATTGACCAAGAGGATATATGTGTCGGAGGTGGAGGGAACGAGGAGAAGAGGGAGACCAAATTGGAGGTGGAAAGATGGAGTGAAAAAGATTTTGTGTGATCGGGGCCTGAACATGCAGGAGGGTGAAAGGAGGGCAAGAAATAGAGTGAATTGGAGTCATGTGGTATACAGGGGTTGACGTGCTGTCAGTGGATTGAAGCAAGGCATGTGAAGCGTCTGGGGTAAACCATGGAAAGCTGTGTAGGTATGTATATTTGCGTGTGTGGACGTGTGTATGTACATGTGTATGGGGGGGGGGTTGGGCCATTTCTTTCGTCTGTTTCCTTGCGCTACCTCGCAAACGCGGGAGACAGCGACAAAGTATAAAAAAAAAAAAAAAAAAAAAAAAAAACACTACATATTTATTATAAATCCTTTATCACATCAACTATAATGTTTGTACATTATTCTTTAAGTTGTCAGTCACATTCTTAAGTATATAACGCATTCGTCTGACTCAAGTAGATACATATATCTCCATGTTTATATATATACATATGGTTCTTAATTTATCATCATTTTATTCCAAGTTTAAGTGATCCTTGTAAAGAAGATAGTAATCATTACCTTGGATGACGTACCTGAGTCTTTATAACAGAAATAATGAACAACTCCTGATTGTTGAGGTTGTGCATACCGCCGGTTGAAGACCATTAGTTCACCAATGTTGTACTGGTAATGATAAAAGTCAACATGTATATAACTTTAATGTTTGACATATACTATGGATTCAGGCTTTATGACTGTTCATATGTTTTCAAATATACCAACATTACATTGACTCTATACGAAATACTACCATTAAATTGTTTGGTCATAAAGGAGATATTCTGATCACTCCAATAATACACATGTATGTTTACCTGGTACAAAGAGATCCGTCATATTGTAAAGCCCTGTGCCAGCCAGGCAGCCAGCCTCCCTAACAACAAACTACCTGTTAGTCAAGATCAGATAAAGAGCCGGGCTGAGGTGAGGGCCCGTACCAAGCATAGACCTAGCGACCTGTCATGGTACAGACCACTCATATGGAGACCTGGTGAATCCAACACTTAGAGACATTCCATATTTGAGGACACTTGGCAGGTCTAACTATGAACCAATTTCATCATGATCATATGATAAGACCCCGTGCCAATGCTGGGACAAATTGTAATATTGAATTGTATATTGATTTCATATTTCGATGGAATTAACAATAAAGATGAGTTGCCATAATTACGAGAAAACATGTCCACATTCACACTCACCAACCCTACCCAGACAACACGAGTCGTATTGATCATTTCTAAATACATCGGACACATCCGGGAAAATACATTTTTACCGTGTGTACTTTACTTTAAAGTTACGTTCATTGGAAATAGAGCGAAACTAACTGTCTGTATTACCAACAAAAATCACTATGAGGTATAGATATCTATCTACTAATGACGTCACGTCTGATGTCACTCGTAGTAATGATGGTGGGCAAACGTTTGACCTCAGATGAGGTGAAGTATTTTATCTTCAATGTGATTGTTAACATGGAATAATGTACCAGTTAGAGTGGTTGGAAGCAGCATTATAGATACGTTTCACAATAAACTTGATAAATATTTCCCTTCAAGTTCAAGACTAACATTATTTGCGACTCATCATTAGTCACACTGACAATATACAGGTTTATCTTTAGATTATCTGTATGTCTTCCACTACACTAATGTGTGAGTTCCTGATATCTTCCACTACACTAATGTGTGAGTTCCTGATATCTTCCACTACACTAATGTGTGAGTTCCTGATATCTTCCACTACACTAATGTGTGAGTTCCTGATATCTTCCACTACACTAATGTGTGAGTTCCTGATATCTTCCACTACACTAATGTGTGAGTTCCTGATATCTTCCACTACACTAATGTGTGAGTTCCTGATATCTTCCACTACACTAATGTGTGAGTTCCTGATATCTTCCACTATCACCATCAGCCTCGAAGTGACCCAGTGGTCCACTGCTGTATGGATACCTTTACATTCCTTTGTATAATGGAATGTTTGTAACAACACAGTAATTAATCACATCTGAGCAATCGGGAATTTGACAAGGCATTATCAGCTCTACGTCCTATTGGCGGGCCATCATAGAGCTATAAGGCTGTGGTCATGTTTGTCTGTATGTTGATGACAGGGGCTTCCTCTCTTATGTGAATGGCTTCTAATCTGTGTAGTCTCCTGCGATCACTACAACTAGTAATGATTTTGATGTTATTCATTATAATCTCCCTCGTTAGTCTCGTTCCATGCTTTTGTTCATGATGATGTTTGATTCCACCTTCTTGTAAGTGGAGCGAGAGTCGGTGGCTCAGGGTGCAGGTGTACTGATCATGTTGAGATGAGTAATAATGGATATATGAGCATACATTGGTGGGTTTCCTGTATATGCTAAACTTAAACTTGTTTCCTTGTCTATGGATCATGGAATCTAGAAATGGTAACATACCATTATTTTCATTTTTCTACAGTAAATTTGATGGAAGGTACTAAATTGTTAAGTAAGGGGAGAAATATTTGTAAATTTTCATTTGTTCGTCAAACACAAAGAACATCATCTACATACCTAAACCAAATTGCATTAGAAGGCAAGATATCCTTTAGTAATTTTGTTTCAAAACATTCCATGTAAAGATTACTTAGTACAGGTGAAAGAGGGTTACCCATTGCCATACCAAATTTTTGAGCATAATAATCTCCATTAAATTGAAATACACAGTCTTTTATACACAATTTTATAAGTTCAATGAAATTAGACTTTGAAGCAGGTAAATGAATATCATCCAAGACATCAAATAAATATTCTAAAAGGTCATCAACTGGAACTTTAGTGAAAAGTGAGGAAACATCAAAGCTAACTAGTTTAAAATCAAAATTAACATTGATATTGTTTAGCTTGTTGACTAAATCTACATTGTTCATGATATTAGAATTTGATACCTTACCCAATAAAGTACTTAATAAAGAGACTAACCATTTTGACAATTCATATGTGATGGAGCCTACTGAACTCACTATAGGTCTTGCTGGAAAATTCTGTTTATGTGTTTTGATAAGTCCATACATACATGGCAATGAATGGGACAAAGATGACAAACTTTTGATGAGAGAAATGTTACCTTTCAACAACAACTTCATTTCTTTATTGAAATGAGAATTAACTGCTTTTAAGGGATTTTTACTAAGTTTATAATATGTTGTGTCATCATTTAAAAGATCATTCATTTTAGATAAATAGTTACTTTTGTCTAAAATCACAACAGAGTTAGACTTATCTGCCTTGTTTAATCATGTTGAAAACTATGATCACTGTATTGACTGGAGTAACGCCATCTCAGTTATTAACTCTAACTCTATTACCAAGAGGAATATCATTAAATCTTCTATTATTAAGTACACAAAGAATTGTAATCTTAATATTAGTGATGGTCTATACAAATTAGATAACTTTATTGTTGATAAGATTTGTAAAATGATAAGTTTATGAACGCTCCTTGTATGTTTTGGACAATCACATGTTTACCAAATGGCTCTTAGCTTCGTCTCTTCGATGTATATCAACTGACATATTTCTCTCTTGTGTCTCCCCTGATGATGTGATTAATGCACGAAAGTGCACTTGGGAGCTTATCGTGTTTCATTTTCCCCGTGGACTCATAGGAATATCTTGATGACGCGCAAAATTGTGATCCTTTCCAACATGGATTCCACACGGCTCTTCTATTTCTTCTCTACAAGCTGTCCTGGACTTTCTCCTTTCGTTGCTGCTTTCTCCAAATCGCTAATCAAGGCTTACCAACTGAAGTTACGATTTGGATTCCTTAGGAAATGCCTTGATGAATAAATGATGCCAAGATCTGTCCTACCTCAACGTTCATTTCAGCTGTCTGGTCGACGATTTGACCAATTCCAAAATATCATTTTAAAGAAAAACATTGAATTAAAGAAACTTGAAATGGAGGAGGCTTTTCGCTTTTCAAGAGAGAAGAAACGTGCCTTTCAAATGGCAATACCGACACACTGGAAGAACCGGATGTTGGACTATTGCTATGATAAATTACGGAAAGAATGCAATAGGCTACAAGCGTCACTAAATTGTAAGTTGGACCATCTTATTGAAAACAGCGACTGGACCAAGAACACAAACCCATCTTTTGTGGTAAACCTACCTAATAAACTAGATAAAGATTCCTTGTGTGCATTAGGCTATGGTTTGTTTTGTGTGCTCTGACAGGGAAGCCAGCTGTGTTGATGTCACAAAGTCTTTTTGTAATTTAGAAAAATAAAGTAATTTAAGTAATGATGAAATTAATATCTGTAAGGGTTCAGTGTATGCCAGTTTGTCAAAACCAGTGGAAGCTAATTGCCCTAAAAGATTCATAAGAGCTATTAATACCTTAAAGAAAGACAAGTATATACATATTACTAAAGCAGATAAGTCTAGCTCTGTTGTGATTTTAGACAAAAGTAACCATTCATCTAAAATGAATGATCTTCTAAATGATGACACAACATATTCTAAACTTAGTAAAACTCCCTTAGAAGCAGTTAATTCTCATTTCGATAAAGAAATGAAGTTGTTGTTGAAAGTTATCAAAAGTTTGTCATCTTTGTCCCCTTCATTGCCATATAGGTATGGACTTATCAAAACACATAAACAGAATTTTCCAGCAAGACCTATAGTGAGTTCAGTAGGCTCCATCACATATGAGTTGTCAAAATGGTTAGTTTCTTAATTAAGCCCTTTAGTGGGTAAGGTATCAAATTCTAATATCATGAACAATGTAGATTTAGTCAACAAGCTAAACAATATCAATGTTAATTTTGATTTTAAACTAGTTAGCTTTGATGTTTCCTCACTTTTCATTAAAGTTCCAGTTGATGACCTTTTAGAATATTTATTTGATGTCTTGGATGATATTCATTTACCTGCTTCAAAGTCAAATTTCATTGAACTGATAAAATTGTGTATAAAAGACTGTGTATTTCAATTCAATGGAGATTATTATGCTCAAAAATTTGGTATGGCAATGGGTAACCCTCTTTCACCTGTACTAAGTAATCTTTATATGGAATTTTCTGAAACAAAATTACTCAAGGATATCTTACCTTCTAATGCAATTTGGTTTAGGTATGTAGATGATGTTCTTTGTGTTTGACGAACAAATGAAAATTTACAAATATTTCTCCCCTTACTTAACAATTTACTACCTTCCATCAAATTTACTGTAGAGCTTACAAAAATCCTATGCATGAATATTATTTTTATTCACCTTTGCACATTGTTCTGTTAGCCTTTGTACTGTTATTCAACTTTGCTACCTCATTGGTTTTTGAGAGCTACACCTGGTTGGATTGTGATTATTATGTGCTCTAAGATCACACTTATTGCAAGTTGCCTTATAGGATTTTTGTAAGCTCTACTTTAAGATTTATATTGTATTCCTGATAAAATCTCTGTTTTAACTCTTCTGAAGACCAGCTCTTTCATGCCTGTCATGCTACAGTATAATTCATTTTCTCTTATCTTTGACCACTGTCATTCCATTTCCCTACACCTTGTTTTCAGTTTCTGTGAGAAATGTTAGATCAGAGTTTCATTTTTCCACTTGACAGGAAATTATTTGGTACTGTTGGGTGGTGAGCACACCACTAGATAGCCAGCTGCGCCCTGCTAGTGATTCCCGTATGTGTGCAAGTAAATCATAGTATTTAAAGCCTCCATATTGCTCTGTCAATATGACAATGTTATCATAGTTCAGCATAAAACAGGCGTGGCATGATGCCAGCAGTAGCAGACAAGTCTTTTTTCTCAAAGAAACCGAAAAAAAGGGCTCCTTCACTATTTTAAGAGCCGCTTACTCCTTTGAATATGAAAAAAGATTCATCATATGAAACCCCTACAACATGTATGACATTTTAAAGTAGCCTTTGCCACGAACATATACAACATAGCTCCGAAAGTTCTACATTGCTGCAGGAATTTTCACATTACAGAGAAAAGTTTCATTTATGTCTGACCTTGGAATGGTTGGGTTGTTGGTCTGAACAAGCTGGCTGAGACTGCAGGGTCTGCTGACTTTTCTGAGGAGGGATTGGCAGTTTCTAGAAATTATGATGCTTCCTAGTCAAGCATCTGTATGCTTAAGTGCGTGTAAGCCTTCTCCATTATTTGCTGCAACATCTTAATGCGCTTCATTTTGAATTAAGCAAGCAAGGGCTCAGGGCAGGATTCATCAAACTGATTTCTGAAAAATAAACCGATTATACTTTCCACTGTCAGGAAAATAGCTACATAGTTGCACAACAAACTGTATATCATATCAATTCTCTTAAATACAAGCTTAAACAATGATTCTTGACCTTCTCTACTTACAGGTCATTTGCCTTGAGGACAGCAGCATCTGTTGTTCTGCAAGACCTAATAGATCCATCAATGTGGAGGCAGACTTGCCTTCAAATATGCCTTGGAAAGTCACCAAACAGAATATCAAGCAACAAAAATGCATTTTAAAGGTGCAAGTTTAAGGGCTACATAGAACTGAAAGGATGTTAAAATATAACCTCTATCAAAGGTACAGTTTCTAGATATCAGAGCAGCGAGGACATCTAATACATAAGAAACTAATGAAAGTTTTTAAATCCTTAGCTGAACCTTTGATTGTGAAACATTCATCCCTACCACAATGTTTACATATTTCCTGTTGAGGTCAGATTGTTATCCTTACTACCCATTCTTTTTAATGTGCTCACATACGCTAAATAGACTCACAAAATTTAGGCTAAATAGACTCAGAAAATTTAAAATTTTAACATAATCAATGACTACGAAAAACCTTAATTATCTATTTTCATTACATATGTAAAGTCTGTGGGACTTCTGTCCAGGTACACTGTTTTAGGTGGTGGAAGACTGGTTTTGTGACTGCTGCATTTGGGCCAGTTCAAGAGCATGTTGGTGAGAGGCTTCCAAACCCATTAGCAAATGGACCATAGTGTTTCATGTGAAAGTCTGTTACATTATTAAGGTCTGTAGGAGGAAAGTTCCCTAATATTTTAAAGGCACTGTTTGTATTAGTGGGAGTGAAGGGTACGTAGGCGATTGTCTCTGAATGGATTTTGGGTAGATTTTTCACAACTTTCCTTTTTAAAGGCGAGATTGGTTTGTGGGTAATTTTTGAGAAGTGTCTCATGAGTATGTTTCTAAGTTCTTTGGGACAGTGGATTTTACTGTGATGAGTCAGGTGTGCTTCATGAGTGAGGACTGGTGAGACGAGTGGTGATGTGGGTCTTTCGGTTCACTGTGTTGATGAAGGAGTGCCAGTTATCTGTTTGCCTCTATATGATTAAGTTAATGATAGATTTTCTTTCTTTCTTTCAAACTATTCACCATTTCCCGCATTAGCGAGGTAGCGTTAAGAACAGAGGCCTGGGCCTTTGAGGGAATACCCTCACCTGGCCCAATTCTCTGTTCCCTCTTTTGGAAAATTAAAAAAAAATGAGAGGGGAGGATTTCCAGCCTCCCGCTCCCTCCCCTTTTAGTCGCCTTCTACGACACGCAGGGAATACGTGGGATATGAAAACCCTGGTTGGCCTTGTGGACAGTTTCCAGTGGGAATTCAGGGAGGAAGAGCCAAATGAACCAACCTTCAACATGATAGATTTATTTAAGAATATTTATTTGATCTCTGATTTCTATCAGTGGTGAGTGGTTATGTGTAAGGTGGTTTCTTTACTTTACGATGTGTGTAATTTATGGGAGTAGGTAGTAGTTTGTAGGAAGCTAACAACCAGGGAGGTATATTACCAGTACTAACCGCTTGGGTATCTGGAGGGTTAGTGACGCCTGTTTAGTGATCCAGCACTCAGGTGGTCGTCACGTTGCACTCCTCTGACCCAGGTAGCTGTCTTTTGTATTGACTGGGTGAGCTGGATGGAGTGTGCTCAGGATGGGTAAGTGGTCAGAGGATAGTTCCCGTAGCATCCTTCCATGTAATGCTGGTGTGAGCAGAATGTTGTTTCACAAAGTTAGCTGCAGGAGGTGGTGGACTGGGAGTCTGGTTGGTTGGTTGGTTGCATAAGTTAAGTATACTGAGAAGTTACAGTTGAAGAAATTCACCTCAGAGATCATAAGTGTGAATGCTGAACAAAGTGGACATTCAAATCTTTAATAATGGGAGCATCTTACCGAGGTTCTGCTGTTGGGTAGTGTATCTTATGGGGTATGTAGAGTGAGGAGGTATGCAGATGTTGATTATCTTGCACCTAGTACTGTGTTTATAGGATATTGTTGTTGTCTGTGAGCTGTTATATGGTGTCAGTTGTGGAGAAAATTATGGTTTGGTGAATAAGTGTTATGAGTACCTACTCCTTGTCTGTTATTTCTTACAGCTGTGAGATCTGGATGTGAGACTAGCTTCTTAGATGAGAACTACAAGGATACTGCATTCTCTTAATTAGCTGAGAATTTCTGTGTATTTGTTCTTATCATTACTAGCACTGAATTGCAAAATCTTTAGTTTGTCATTGCAGTTCTGTGGCGTAGAATGATCTATTTGTGAAGACTGAAAATGCGCATTCTGTAATGCTGTTTATTGGAAATTTGTGCTTGAGGTGAAGGTGTTTGTGACGGAGTTTTGTAAGTTATTTTCTGAATGGTTGCTGTACGTCCAGTGTTCTGAGTAGTCTCCAGTGGATGACAGTGATGTACAGTGGAGGTGATACCACTGATTGCAGTTAAAGCATAAATTGTAATAGTGCTTTTTGATATAATTGGCACTATGAACACATGTCATAAGCTGAAATTAGTAGTTAGATGACCTGGTCATTACCTCCCTGTAGTTAACACATATGTGTGAATTCTTCAGATGCCTGAGTATAACCTTAAATAACACACTGCACAAAAATTAACTTTACACCGGTGAATGAGAGGTCTCAAATTGATCACCTGTTAGCTCTAAAGAGGTTGGTATGTTATCAGATCTTTTAGTCGTTATGTCATTACATTACTTTGAAAGTGAAAATACCATTTTTATACTAGTTTTCTGAAGAGACGTAGTAAGAACAATGGTAAAGGGAAAAAAATCTTGTCAATCACACCAATGGGAAAAAGATATTGCTAAGCTCATTAAATGAAAAATAATATTGTTAAGCTTACTAAAGGAAAACAATATTGTTGTTAAGGTTATGGCAGTATAGATTTCCCATATAATATCCTTCATGTCGAAATATACAAGGAGTAGAAATATGGCATTAAATCAATATCCCAACGATGGTCTAATTCAAGAAACAAAACTGATAACTAAAACACACAACACCACAGTGGCAGTCGATAAGGGAGCTGTGAACATGGTTTAATACAAACATAATGTTATGATCGTAGGAAGACTCTCCATATATAATATATCAAATAAGAAACAAAAATAGCCTCTAACATAGAAGCTAAAGATAACATATGGAACACACAACACTAAAATGTCCAGGACTAGAAATATAATAACCTTAAACACAAAACTGACTGCAATCATGTACATAAACTAATTTACTGGTAAACAATAACACTGAAAGGAATACATATGAAAATTATTGGTTTGATGCAAGGTACAAAAAAAAGGCAACTGGAGGTGTACAGTACATAGCAAAGATAAACAATGAAACAGTTTACATGGATTAGTAATATTACAGCCAATTTTGTTGTCGCTAGACTGGTGAAGCCATAATGCAAGAATAAACTGGAGACCAAATACAAGAATCAAAAGTACATAACGTGTTGTGAAAATACCAGAATGAAATAATTAAACACAAGAAGATAGATATCAGCATAAAGCATGGAAAATCCATGAAATAAAATTATCAATGGAATAATCATAGTTACACACATATGAATATTTCATGCAGTTTCAAGGAAAAACAAACTAGCTCAACTAAATACTTTAATGTGGCAATATGAGGAAAAGAGAAAAGCTTTGGAAATGATTTACATCTTGTACGACATTTTTACTTCACAATAAAAGTATTCTCTTAAACAGGGTCATCTTGTGGCTCAGCGAGGCCATTCCTTTCAAATTACAGTCTGCGTACACCATCCAAACATATTAGTTCGAATGGAAAATTTAGGTAGGCTAAACATTAATTGAAAACATCAGGGGAGACCCATTATGAAGAAGAGCAAAGTCACTTGTCAGCTTTACCTTTTACTGCAGATAATATCTGAAGAATTAATTTCAATGAGTCCTTAACTTTACAGAGATGCAGAAGTGTCTTGTTCCTCTGAAAAATATAAAGAACAAAATGGTAATCAGCAGCGTAGTTACAAGAGGATGGAGGGTAGGCCCCAGGAACCACCGACTGTTTAGGGTTTTTATGATATCCAATTCTGCCTAGCTCCTAGGTTGCCATCCAGTCAATTTGGCCGTGATAATCTTGGCAAATCTATCCCCAAGTGTCCCAAATATCTAAACGCCAGTGGTAAATAGCACCTCGACTTAACTCAAAATATCACATATTGTTTACTTGACACTTATAGAGCCTAGCTTTCATGTGGTACTCAATAAGATTTGAAAAAGAACTTTGTCTAAATACAACACAAACACTTTAAACAGCTAATGTTAGAAATGAAAAGAAAAGTACTAATTAATAATAACAAATATAAACAAACCGTAACTTTTATTCTGTCCCTTACCACCATGCATGTCTGTTCAAACAAAACAAACTGACCAAAAATAATTCTTTATGAACGTCTCGATTAACTAGAATTTCCCAAGAAACAATAACATATAAGAGAAGTTTTAGTCTGCAAACAAAACAAATACTTAAAACAGCTAACACAAAAGTAAAAAATAGATATCATAAATGATCATAAATTAAAGCCAGTAACTATCAATAGCTGTCGCTTACACTCACGAATGGCTGACCCGTACCATATTTTGGTCTTCCGCTTCACGTACAAATCTTGACCTATAACAATTCTAAATTATAATTACTATAATTTTCTTTAATCATTATATTACAATTTTCTTCTGTTAATAATTAGTATAACAAACACAAACAAAAACTGTAGAACTATCAGAAGACAAATTTCAGGCAGCAACTATGAACAAGCGGGAAGGTTTGATCATTTCTCTCCTACTCCTGCCTCTCTCTCCGTCTCCCATATGGCCTTCCCATACACCAAGATGATATATATATTGGATCTCAGTGAATGTAGGTTTGCGGCAGGGGTGTGTGATGTCTCCATGGTTGTTTAATTTGTTTATGGATGGGGTTGTTAGGGAGGTGAATGCAAGAGTTTTGGAAAGAGGGGCAAGGATGAAGTCTGTTGGGGATGAGAGAGCTTGGGAAGTGAGTCAGTTGTTGTTCGCTGATGATACAGCGCTGGTGGCTGATTCATATGAGAAACTGCAGAAGCTGGTGACTGAGTTTGGTAAAGTGTGTGAAAGAAGAAAGTTAAGAGTAAATGTGAATAAGAGCAAGGTTATTAGGTACAGTAGGGTTGAGGGTCAAGTCAATTGGGAGGTGAGTCTGAATGGAGAAAAACTGGAGGAAGTGAAGTGTTTTAGATATCTGGGAGTGGATCTGGCAGCGGATGGAAACATGGAAGCGGAAGTGGATCATAGGGTGGGGGAGGGGGCGAAAATTCTGGGAGCCTTGAAGAATGTGTGGAAGTCGAGAACATTATCTCGGAAAGCAAAAATGGGTATGTTTGAAGGAATAGTGGTTCCAACAATGTTGTATGGTTGCGAGGCGTGGACTATGGATATTGTGCGCAGGAGGATGGATGTGCTGGAAATGAAATGTTTGAGGACAGTGTGTGGTGTGAGGTGGTTTGATCGAGTAAGTAACGTAAGGGTAAGAGAGATGTGTGGAAATAAAAAGAGCGTGGTTGAGAGAGCAGAAGAGGGTGTTTTGAAATGGTTTGGTCACATGGAGAGAATGAATGAGGAAAGATTGACCAAGAGGATATATGTGTCGGAGGTGGATGGAACGAGGAGAAGAGGGAGACCAAATTGGAGGTGGAAAGATGGAGTGAAAAAGATTTTGTGTGATCGGGGCCTGAACATGCAGGAGGGTGAAAGGTGGGCAAGGAATAGAGTGAATTGGAGCGATGTGGTATACCGGGGTTGACGTGCTGTCAGTGGATTGAAGCAAGGCATGTGAAGCGTCTGGGGTAAACCATGGAAAGCTGTGTAGGTATGTATATTTGCGTGTGTGGACGTATGTATATACATGTGTATGGGGGTGGGTTGGGCCATTTCTTTCGTCTGTTTCCTTGCGCTACCTCGCAAACGCGGGAGACAGCGACAAAGCAAAAAGAAAAACAAATAAAAATATATATATATATATATATATATATATATATATATATATATATATATATATATATATATATATATATATATCTGGCCAATCCCTGATCACCTTTGTTAACGTAGGTTGCATAAACTATACAAAATCACTAACCTCATTACAGGTTACTATATTATAAGAAATAATTTCATAAATTTTTGTTTATTCTCCATAGATTTGAGACACTTTAAAAGCCTAGCTTGTATACTAAGATTTTCATCCTCTGAGCGAAGCCATACAATAATCGTCCTTATCTACTCTGAGCATTGGATAGCCTCCTGATGATCAAGATTGCTGTTTTGGTTGTCCGTTTCCCTTGTTACTGCTGCGCCTCACTGCACACCTTACATGAGTGCCTTCCACAGTATTAGGGACAGCTGCTGGGCCTCACTGTAGCTACTTCTGGGACGGTTGCCAATCTTCCTCGTATTCCCTCATGACCACAGCGCCAAACCGACTCCCGCCATCAGGCCGAAACGCACAAACATTTCTGACAAAATTGAGACAACCGCTTTCGCGTCAGTTTTGACACCAAGTGATTTTAAACGACAATTACGCTCAAGATGCTTGGTTTTTCGTTCATGGATTGAACAGAAGCAACCAACGATGGTTGCTACTGCCCAATCCATGAAGTCCCCCCCACCACGGAAAGGTAACCAAGCTTCGGGGGGGATGGGTGTTTACCCTGACGCCAACGGAGAAACTCAATACAATATTTTTATTATAACTTTCCTTAATCTTGAAAAATGAATCAATCAGAGGGAACAATAGTCCCAGCCATATGAAGATTGGCTAACTGAATCCTTGCACATTGTGTAGAAAGTGATTTCTTTGAGGGTTGCTTTATGGAAGGCACGGTAGCGTCGGAAGAGTTTCATTTTTTCTTTGAAGACGAAGGAAATTATCCCCGTAAATTTATGTATTTTTTTGGGCGGGAAAATGTTCCCATTTTTTTTCTTTCTTTGTTTTTCAACGTCCCTACGTAGATATTATGTGTCATCCACTACTGGGAGAAAGCCAGACTTCCGCTAGATTAACGTAATCCTTGGCGGGGCGAAACTAAAGTTGTCTTGGTGTTGGTTCCTCAGTGATAACCCAAACACAAACACAAACACGCCTCCAGTGTCCACTCTAGGGCCTTGTTCTCCTGCAGCACCAGCAGGAAGAAAGAACTCAGGTTCCTCACCAACTGAATCTTTTGGCACGGGGAGCGTGTGTCATCTCGACACGCCTTTTAACGCCCGTACGTGGTGCGGAGTGCAGTCGGTCTGTAACGTAGGACATGTCATGTGTTGTTGGTCCCAGTCGGTCTAGAACGCTGGGCCTGACATGTGTTGGGGGACCAAGTCGGTCTTGAATGGTGTGCCTGACGTGTGTTGGGGGACCAAGTCGGTCTTGAATGGTGGGCCTGACAGGTCTTGGGACCTGCCATGTCTCCCTGAAGGTGGGCCTGACAAGTGGGGTGGGCTGCATTTCCTCATGGATGGTGGGTCTGGTAGGGCGTGTGGGCTGCAGTGTCAATTGAGTGGGCGAGGTCACTTGGTCAGCATCAGTGGGAAGGTGAGGTTTCACTTTTGCACAGCGACCGTTGACGGAAAGTGGTGTCACGTTGGCAAGAAGTGCCTTCTTGTAGGAGGCATAGCAGGAGTACTGGATGACGGCAATCCCGCGGTGGTTCTCGTACGTGGATGCAGCCAGGATACTTCTCTGTGGTGGGGCTCGCGTCGTGGTTGGTGGATGTGGCCCTCCCCGCCACATGGTCACAGTGGTTGACCTATTTTACGTCAACACATTACGAGGTCAACCTTTACCAAATCCATATGGCGTTCATACCAGCTTCACCCATATTCCATTTCCTCCAATTCCACTTCTGGGTATTCCACCTCCATATCCACACAGCCAAATTCCACTCCATCCATGACTTCCACGTCCGGGTATTCCACCAATTCCACTCCATCCATCTCTTCAACGTCTAGGTATTCCACCTCCATATCCACACAGCCAAATTCCACTCCATCCATCACTTCCACGTCTGGGTATTCCACTTCCATGTCCACACAGCCATAGCCCATGTCAAATACATGGACATATTCAAATTCCATCTCCTGGACAAAGGAGGATCGTCCTACCTCCTTGGTGAACATTATTATATTGAGGTGTTCGAGGAAAGGTTGAGGGAGCTTACAAGGCGGAGCAGAGATGTTCACTCGACAGAGGTCACAGCTCAAATGATGCTCTCGTCCCGGCTCCCGCCCTTATATAACCTGGGAACTGATCATATCCTAGCATAGCTTAATATAGAGAAGTCTAATATAGTGAAGTCAGTACTTTAATACAGTTAAGTTTATTTCTTAATATTTTAATACATGTGCCTGACAACAGTTCCTTCACCCGTCACAGAAGACAAGGATTGTCATTATAATTTGTTTTTATCAGCAGAAATTAGATTAAAGTGACTAAAGATAAGTGGTTTAATATGTTATGTGTGTTCTCTGTCATCATAAAGATGGCCATCTACCCTGATGTGTAACGAAAACATCAATTTTGCCGAGGCTGTGGTGAAAAGAACACAATGATATGATAATGTGGTCGTACAATGGTGTAGTCAAGATGTTGTGTTAGAACTATGTAGTGAAGATGGGAGTGTAGTGAAGAGGAGGATTTAGTGAAAATATATATGTTTCTTCACGCTGAGCCATTCCATATAGATGAATATATCTATAATCTAATTGCGGTAAATTACCATATGACTTTAACGGCACCAGCCAGCAGGAAAAATGTCGGATATAGGAGTGACTGAATATTTTGTCGGGTACAGAAATAATTGAATATTTGGTACGATCGATCAAAATGCTTTTTATAGGCAAATAATTTCTGATTTTTCAAATGATTTTTTCCATCTGTTGGAACTGGTGTAAGTAATTAAAGATATGAAAACCGATGGAAAAGTTCAGTTTAACGCTTTTACGAATGTCTTGCTGCGTGTTTGGGAAGAGCAGTAAACTACAGGAATATATTGGTCTAATGTCCCCTGCTCGTCCAACAGCAGATATTGTATGGTCTGAGACATTATATCTGGTAGAGGTGGATTCTCTCCGGCATTGCGTAAATCACTTCCACAAACTTGCGCCATTTTGCATAAATACAGATCCGATATGATGCATTTCCCAGCTCTGTTACGTTATGGACCCTAGTCATCCTAGCCTCACCTAGCCTAAATAAAAAGGTGTGGAATAATGTGCAACATTTCTCCTTCATTACAAGTGATAATAAACCTAGGCTATACAGCAACCAGGAACGTCCATATTTGTCTAACTTCTCACATGTCTGTGTCATCTGTCTGCAAACATGTCGACCATTACCATGAGGGCAATTGCGGCTTTTGATTTAATATCACACGTTTCCTCTCTGCCGTGAGATCTTCATACTTAAATAAAATGGTGGGCCGTAAGAAATATATGTCCATCGAAGGTCAACTATATGGCTTAGTTCCATCATCAGTTTCTAAGAAAACTGAAAAGATGAGGTCCCACCGAGATTCGAACTCGGATTGCTGGATCCAAAGTCCAGAGTGCTAACCCTTACACCATGGGACCTGATAAGAAAAGATGTGATTTCATCTAAATGTTTTACATATAATCAACCAGAGGCCATTCCTCCCTCCCTGCCTGCAGGGTTCAAGGTTTTCTAGAAGGTTCTCGAAGATTCTGGTAAGATCATTACCTTTGAGAGGTCGTCGTTAGATGACAGTCAGGTTCACTCTATGGTTGGTGTTTGTAGTTGGTTGTCCGAGGATGTTGTTATATTTGATCAATTTTGTAATTGTTGACTTTCAGGTAGGAAGTACTCATTTACGATGCATCCTTGTACTCACAACAACCTTATGAGTCACTTCAAGATTTATCTTCACTACAACTTTATCTTCACTACACTATTAAGGTTGAAGTCAATGGTCACATTCACTACAATCTCAACACGGCTGGTCTTATACCTAACCCATATTATCACTACATCCATGTACATGTATTTCTTGCAGAATAACGCAGATATCAATGATTTCTGTGAAAATTGACATATACAGCCTTACGTATCTATCGATCTCTCTAATATCTGTTTTTTACCTATCTATCTACCGATCTATCTATCTATCTATCTTTCTAAATCAGAAAATCAACAACAATATCATTAATGATACGTATAACTACGTCCTCTCAATGGCAGTTCGAATCTCGTTGGGACCTCATCTTTTCAGTTTTCTTCGATACTGATGATGGCCGCATTATTCTGTACGTTATATATACATTCATATATATACATAAATATGTATATATAAACATATATATGGAATAATATGGTTTTATCAATAGCCGGAGACCATTCCTCCCTCCTTGCCTGCAGAGTTCATAGTTTTCTGGAAGGTTCTAGAAGATTCTGGTGAGATAATTGCCATTGAGAGGACGTTGTTATACTTCATATATCAATGATTTTATTATTGTTGACTTTCAGATAAAGATAGATATATAGACAGATAGATAGATAGATAGATAGTTAGACTGATAGATTGATAGAGCGATATTTAGATAGGTATATAGATAGATAAGTTTCATCAATACTGTATCTTACGCCATCTCCTGTTGCTGGACATATGTTCAACCAGCATTGGGAAAACCTCCAGTAGACCTTAATGTAAAGCAAGATAATAACAAAACCTGCAATAAAAGAATACGATCAACTCCCCAGTGCAGAAATATTGTGACCAGAAAGTCTTCTAGCAAGATGTCAGACGCTTCCACGGCAATCACGAACATAGCATGAAATATTTGAACATCAACAATAACAAAACTAATGATGATAATGAAACTATAACAACAAAAATGATAAACATATGGCATATAGTGCTCTAGATTATGTTTCTAGAAAACAAACTTTAACGAAAACTGAAAAGAAATACCCATCTGGCTGATACGACACAGTAAAAGGACCATCCCACAACCAACTCTAAACTGAACCTGACTGTCCCCTAACAACGTCCTCTCAAAGGTATTTATCTTACCAGAATCTCGTAGAACTTTCCAGAAAATCAAGAACTCTGCAGGCAAGGAGGGAGGAATGGCCTCTGGCTGCTGATGATAACCACACTATTCTATATATATACTTTTACTTACAACCGAAGGTTGACCGGCCAGCCCAAGTGGCTACAGAGGTTGTATCCATGAAAGAAACGGACCCACCAGCAGACGAATTCGGTTGGCAGGTTGTATGGAAGAAGAGGAAAAAGAAAGTTGCCCAACCAGCCCAACCAGAAGGGTGTAGCAAAGAAACGAAAGAAGGCTGCCCAACCAACCTGGGTGGTAGTAAGGATGGCAGCTCCACAACCCCAGGTCGTTAGGCAGACTGTAGCCATGGAAGAAAGGAAGGCTGCTCGTCCACCAGCCCAGGTATCAAGTGAGCGTGTAGCTATGCTGGCTGACCCACCAGCCCGGGTAGATAGCTACACCCAGATGGCTATGTCTGGTGCAGCAAAGAAGCAAACCCCACAACTACTCCACGAGGTTTGCAAGCCTGCACCCAAAAAGATGAAGACGAAGGTTGCCACACTACCCAATGCACCACCACATGTCTAGAAAGGGAAAAGGTGGACAGAATGGCTGGAGGTCCCACTCCAACAACAAAATCACCTTAGGAGCCAAGTTCCATCCAGTAGTTTGTATATATATATATATATATATATATATATATATATATATATATATATATATATATATATATATATATATATATATATATATATATATACATATATATATATATATATATATATATATATATATATATATATATATATATATATATATATATACATATATATATATATATATATATATATATATATATATATATATATATATATATATATATATATATATATATATATATATATATATATATACAAACTACATTGGAACTTACATATAAATAGAATCATCTAGCTTCACTATATTAACTTTACTGTATTTGAATATAAACAAGGTCTAACCGAGGTTACTTGGTTGAGCAAGACGTGAGAATATCATCAATTGGCCCTCCAGCCCTGGGTTGAAATTGTCGTTCTGACGTATTTCGAGTTCAGTGCTGATACAGGACAAGTGATTGAAGGACTATCTTGTTAGTCTGTGTAACTTCTCCTGACCCAGTCCACGTTTTCAATGGCTTTCTGTTACTACAAACGGGATTACAAAGGAAAGGCTTCCTTTGTTAGTTTCATGAATACCTTCGTTCAAATGAAGGGAAAGACTATTACTATGAAGCGGTACCTTATCAGCAGGAAAGAGCTGCAGCAACGGTATGAAAGTTACTGCAAGATACATAACGAGCCCGTGGCTTCCAACGTAAACATCGGCCGCCATTTGGGTTCACTCGGCATCATGTGTGACACCAAGATTGGACCCGTTGGCAAACAGGAACGATACTATTCTGGTATCATGTGGCTCGATGGCGCAGGATCACCAACTGAAATGCAAAGAAAATGGAGAAAGCCGCCCAAACGTATCATGAAGGCCGTGCAAGAGAAGATCGAGAGGAATCGGTTGAGAGATGATATCGCTCACAGTATATTGAAATTTATACCCAAGACTTCCCCTGATCTCCAGACACAGCTAGTCACAGAGACCACCAGCCCCGCTTCCCTGACACAGCAAGTCACAGAGACCACCAGCCCCGCTCTCCAGACACAGCCAGTCACAGAGACCACCAGCCCCGTTCCCCAGACACAGCCAGTCACAGAGACCACCAGCCCCGTCCCCCACACAGAGCCACAAGATCCTGATATTGAGGAAGCAAATGAATTTCTCGATGATTTTTTGCTTTCACTGGAGAAGAACTGATGAGTTCCTTATAGACAAGACAAAATGTTAAAAAAGGAATCTATATAAGTTCACTTATGGAGTGAGATCTTTGACGGAGCTGTGCTGCCTATAGCACAGCCTACCAAAGGGTGATCTTTGCTGTCGTGCAGTAACCTCATGAGGGCGGAGTCCGGCTACACTTTCTTTACCGAGGAAAAGATCTCTGCACTAATATTGAGTTTCTCCGTTGGCGTCAGGGTAAACACCCATCCCCCCCGAAGCTTGGTTACCTTTCCGTGGTGGGGGGGACTTCATGGATTGGGCAGTAGCAACCATCGTTGGTTGCTTCTGTTCAATCCATGAACGAAAAACCAAGCATCTTGAACGTAATTGTCGTATAAATTCACTTGGTGTCAAAACTGACGCGAAAGTGGTTGTCTCAATTTTGTCAGAAATGTTTGTGCGTTTCGGCCTGATGGCGGGAGTCGGTTTGGCGCTGTGGTCATGAGGGAATACGAGGGAGATTGGCAACCGTCCCAGAAGTAGCTACAGTGAGGCCCAGCAGCTGTCCCTAATACTGTGGAAGGCACTCATGTAAGGTGTGCAGTGAGGCGCAGCAGTAACAAGGGAAACGGCCAACCAAAACAGCAATCTTGATCATCAGGAGGCTATCCAATGCTCAGAGTAGATAAGGACGATTATTGTATGGCTTCGCTCAGAGGATGAAAATCTTAGCCGTGAAAATCAACAAGTAAAATAACGAGTAGTTAGTGGTAGTGAAGTGGAATTACCGCATTTCTGTGGTCTTAATAGTAAAACGAAACTTTTCGTTTTCTCCATCAATCTAGAGGTGTTGTAGACCACCATCCTTAAGGTTGTAAGGTAATGGTAACTACAAGGTTATGACCTCAGCAAATTTGTGATGGAAAGTGCAGGAAATGTGGTAATTTATATAATATAAATTATATATTTGTATACTAAATGTGTAATAAAATTTCGTCTTCTCTGTTCCCGTTCATTAATTCAAATACAGGTAAGTTTTCTTTCTAACGAGGTGGGATAAGCTACGTGCACTCGGCTTGTAAATGTGGTGACTTTCCCTTCATTACCACAATGGTGTTCTGAACTGAAGATGTGGAATTCCGTAGACGAAACTAAGATGGGAAATCAATCTACATCAAAAATTAAAGGCCACGCTCTGTGTGTGTGTGTGTGTGTGTGTGTGTGTGTGTGTGTGTGTGTGTGTGTGTGTATATGTGTGTGTGTGTGTGTGTGTGTGTGTGTGTGTGTGTGTATGTGTGTGTGTGTGTGTGTGTGTGTGTGTGTGTACTACTTTAATCATTATCACGTGAGTCTTTTGAGGAAGGATTTGTACACTCGTGTTGCCCCGTCTTTTAACCTTGTAAATGTAAAATATGTTTTCACTCCTGTGTGTGCGCTCACACACACACACACACACACACACACACACACACACACATAACCTATAATATTATCTAGTATTTTCTTCAGACTGATATCTTACACCTTCATTATAAAAGCCAAAGAAAAATTTATAAAAACATATACATATATTTACACACGTGTAGATATATGTTATGTATTGAAATGTGGCGGAAAAATTCTTTATTTATTAACAAACGTGATTGAGGACGTAAATAATCTGGTACAAACATAATGGTTATTGCGATAAATGATTTATTTATGGTAAATATGTATTGTGTTGCATTATAATGGTTGTTCAGAACCAAGGCTTTTAAACCTGAATCAGTGAAATACTATCAGAAATAGAAAACCTGTTAAACATAAAAATTTATTGTGATTAACCACAGAATGTATTTTCCTCTGGGTATGTAAAAGAAAATATAGTACAGGGAGGTAGTTTGAGGAAGAGTATTTCATATTTTAACAAAATATTTACCTGTAATAGCGTCCCTTATCTTTCGTCATCATTTCTTATGTTTACTATCAAGAAATGTCTTTTATCTAACACAAAAATTCTGTCTAGGTATTTGATTAATGTTGTCCAAGGATGAGCTACACGCCACACGTGGTCAGGTCACAGTGGTGGTGGTCAGGTCAGTGGGCGATGTGTGTGTGTGTGTGTGTGTGTGTGTGTAGCCCCTGGGTTCATGTTGGCCACAGCCACCCACCGGCCGGTGGTCAGGTCAGTGGGCGGTGTGTGTGTGTGTGTGTGTGTGGCCCCTGGGTTCATGTTGGCCACAGCCACCCACCGGCCAGCCGGGCGGTAGTTTATAACTAAGACTGGTAGTTTCACATGCCACTTGGAGTGTCCCTCACTACAGAACTTGAGCAGCTCTTATCCTGAGGTGGAGCAGTTGATCCTCTCCACCAGGCTGGTACACTTGGTCTGCACCAGGTGGCTCCCTCCTGGTCATCCTGAGTGGTTGGTTGCTGTGTTGGATTTAATGACCATTGACTTGTGAAGGTCATTAGACCAGCCATCATCTGATCATCTGATAAAACATGAAGCAACGCCAAATATTACATGATCCACCTAAACTATTGAGAATGATGAAGTCTGATATTGTTACGTTACGTCATCCAATCTTGCCACTCACATGTTACGGTAATCACGACTACATACATAGTGTTGTTACGACTGATATTACTGTATGTACTGTAGTAAAGTACTGTGTTTATGTGGATAACATGTGGACGTCAGAGGAGGCAAGAGCATCATCAGAGACAAATTCTCTATTCTATGTTGTACCCTCAATTTTGTCTGCGGTGATCAACACACTTTATCCATCAAGATATTATCTTGCTCTTTCTTTCCATCATTCTTTAGTATTAAAGATTTTGTTCTCTCAAGCAAGATAGAATTTATCAATAATTTTTAATGTCATCTTGGGTCCAGGTAATGTTAGGTAGCGGTCATACAAGTTGTCCATGACCTTCATCATGTGGGTTGGGAAGGAGTCAGGAGGTGTGGCGTTGTACTCGGTGTACCACTTGCCAAGTTGGTCAGTGTGTATACCATGGAAGTTGCAGGGGAATCATCAGTCTGTATGTTAACAATTAGGTTGAGCAAATAACACTTGGCCTCAGTGAAGGTAGAATGTTTTCCCACCAGACTGCATCCATTAATACGACTTAGATCAGAAGATCTAGCCTTAGGTAATTTGTTAGATCGAGATTATCAAAGCCTTTCATCATTTTTAATCTTTGTACTTCGTGACCATCTCTGTTTTAAGTTGTTACGTTGACGTATGATGAATCTAATATGGAGAACAAATTTAGGAGGAAACCTGGCAAAGCTACATATGAGTGATTTTACCGTTTGCAAGTAAACTACGATTTTGTAAAAACGAATAGCATCTATGTTGTGTATAGAAAACGTAACTCCTTAGCTGCATTCTCTATGAATGTCATCAAAAGTAAAACATAGACAAGGGAAGGAATGAGGCTTGACGATACGAAACATCACTCAATCGTGTCCTGCCTGCCCAGACCCTACCTCGCCACACCACTGGCCATAACTTCATCAACACATTGCTTACTACGTCAAGGTCATCCACACATTTTGCCTGGCTTGAACAACCGCTTGGCATTCATGAACCGCTGAATGTTTACACTTTCTGATTATCTGTAGTAGCTGATGCAGTTGCAAGATAGACTATTAAACCATTTTCTTACAATACTCGCTGGTAAGGAGACAATTTTCACAAAACACAGAGGTAACACTGCCTAAGAAACGGGCTTAAGAACAATTGTACGAACATAGGGTCACATTGGTACATCCACAAGGCACCAGTGGTCTGGGTGGCATGAAATAGATTTGGGACGAAGAAGGATGATGGGTGTAGGGAGTAAACCTACCACAGACCATCATTAATTATGAAGAGTTGACAATGGTTACCTCCAGCCATAATCTATAAATCAATAGACAAATGTTAATGCAAACAAAGCAAGAATTAAACAAGCAGGAAACACAATCCAATGTACCATTTTACTATAGTTATGTCAATTTGTCGCATCTGTTGACTACCTGACGTGGTCTTACGTCTCACCTTTAGTAACGTCTGCGAATTTCGTTGTAGTGAAACTCATGCGACCCGAGAGTCAATGTTAGTGATACACGAGAGGAAGAAATACAACTCCGAAGGTATAAAACAGTTGTGGACACACCAAACGCTTGACAAATATTCCTTAGTGGATGACAGAAAACACAAAGAGATCGTCCTTGTAAACTTATAATGAGGTTTGCTTGAAGAGTCTCCCTTCGTCATCGTCGTCCCCAGTGTCCAGATGCAGCCAGGGTCGTCATCATGTTGGACGTCCCCAGTGTCCAGGTGCAGCCAGGGTCGTCATCATGTTGGACGTCCCCAGTGTCCAGGTGCAGCCAGGGTCGTCATCATGTTGGACGTCCCCAGTGTCCAGGTGCAGCCAGGGTCGTCATCATGTTGGACGTCCCCAGTGTCCAGGTGCAGCCAGGGTCTTCATCATGTTGGACGTCCTCAGTGTCCAGGTGCAGCCAGGGTCGTCATCATGCTGCCCGTCTCTGCATCGCCTGATCCGTGGTGCACCGGTGGGTCGGTGGCTGTCGTGACATGGTAATGTTACCGTCATATTCCGCGTCTCATCTCACGTCTGTCCAGGTGGGCTAAGCTCGTCTGGTCTGAATGAACCATATACAAGTAAGGCGTATCACTGTTGTGAGTCTCAGTACATATGGAGGCAATATGGTTGTTGTGCAGTCTCTCTCTCTCTCTCTCTCTCTCTCTCTCTCTCTCTCTCTCTCTCTCTCTCTCTCTCTCTCTCTCTCTCTCTCTCTCTCTCTGTGAGAGAGAGAGAGAGAGAGAGAGAGAGAGAGAGAGAGAGAGAGAGAGAGAGAGAGAGAGAGAGAGAGAGAGAGAGAGGGTATATGCATCGCATTTTGATGATTTAACAATCATATGTAATACAAAATATATGTTTCTTCCAAAAATCTCCTGGAAATTGGTTGAGGTAGAGCGGAGGTATCGTGGCAATGTTGTGTGTCACACAAGAACGAGTTTTCTAATTGGTTGAGGTAGAGCGGAGGTATCGTGGCAAAGTTGTGTGTCACATAAGAACAAGTTTTCTAATCGCCTGGTTTTACTGGCGGCCTCGTTGTGACGTCACTACATCAACACCGACATTTTGATTTAAAAGTTAATTGCAAGATGACTTTGCTCCGCTGTGTGTGTGTTTTCAATACTTTTCGTGTTTGTAATGTTATTTCGTTTGTATTCTATAGTTAATAACTTTGTAGTGAGTTTAGTTTCGTTGCTGTAGTTGTAGTATAGTGATTTATAGCTTGTATTTGAACTAAATCAGATGAGCAGTGTTGAGGATGACCCTGGGCCATTTTCATGTGGTAATGCAGAAGGGAGTGACCACAGGCAGGCAGTAGTGGTGTTTACCAAGCCATTCCCAACACCATCGTACTGGCTACCTCTGTGTAATGTACCACATTCCTCTGTTCAAAAAGAAATAGAGAATTTCACAGAATTGCAGACTGGGTTGTTAATGTGCATCTTTCTAAATTGTTTTATTTTGTCTTCGTTAAGAATTTCTTCTTGTGTTTGATGTGCATTGTTTTGAGAATTCTTTGTTATATAACAAAACATGTTCTGTATCTACTGTTTCCTGTCTTTATTTAGATAAGTATTTTTGTTATTGATTTTATGACTATGTTGTTTTGCTGTAACATTTATAGACTTTTTTTGCTATTTGATAATGTTTTTCTTCTTGTTATTCTATACCAATGTGTACAATTCTATTACGTAGCAATGTTTTTCTTGTTATTTTATACAAATGTGCACAATTTTGTTCTGTTAAAGATTTTTGGACGCATTGATTTGTTTTATTGTTGTCTTTGTTGTTGTTGTTGTTGTTGTTGTTGTTGTTGTTGTTGTTGTATTAGTTTAGTTAATTAAGTGATTCCTGGTACGTGCCACTATCTAGCTGGAGGCGAATGTTGAGTTGCTTTCGGCCCTAGATGATGGACCGCATCTTAGATGTTGCCTTAAATGTTCCCTTTAGCAACAATAATACTATACAGAATATCTTAATCAGGAATTCACCAGAAAATTCTCTTGGTTGCATCTATAAAGTGCCATGTGGAAATTGTGATGAATTTTATGTTGGGCAGACTGGTAAGGATCTTTCTGTTAGACTTAAGCAACATAAATATAGTATAAGAACTGGACAAGAATCAAATGACTTGTTTAATCACGTTAAAAACTATGATCATTGTATTGACTGGAGTAATGCCATCTCAGTTATTAACTCTAACTCTATTACCACGAGAAATATCATTGAATCTTCTTTTATTAAATAGACAAAGAATTATAATCTTAATATTAGTGATGGTAGTAAAAGCTTTGCGGAAGATGAAAGCCGGCAAGGCAGCAGGTTTGGATGGTATTGCAGTGGAATTTATTAAGAAAGGGGGTGACTGTATTGTTGACTGGTTGGTAAGGTTATTTAATGTATGTATGACTCATGGTGAGGTGCCTGAGGATTGGCGGAATGCGTGCATAGTGCCATTGTACAAAGGCAAAGGGGATAAGAGTGAGTGCTCAAATTACAGAGGTATAAGTTTGTTGAGTATTCCTGGTAAATTATATGGGAGGGTATTGATTGAGAGGGTGAAGGCATGTACAGAGCATCAGATTGGGGAAGAGCAGTGCGGTTTCAGAAGTGGTAGAGGATGTGTGGATCAGGTGTTTGCTTTGAAGAATGTATGTGAGAAATACTTAGAAAAGCAAATGGATTTGTATGTAGCATTTATGGATCTGGAGAAGGCATATGATAGATTTGATAGAGATGCTCTGTGGAAGGTATTAAGAATATATGGTGTGGGAGGCAAGTTGTTAGAAGCAGTGAAAAGTTTTTATCGAGGATGTAAGGCATGTGTACGTGTAGGAAGAGAGGAAAGTGATTGGTTCTCAGTGAATGTAGGTTTGCGGCAGGGGTGTGTGATGTCTCCATGGTTGTTTAATTTGTTTATGGATGGGGTTGTAAAGGAGGTAAATGCAAGAGTCCTGGAAAGAGGGGCAAGTATGAAGTCTGTTGGGGATGAGAGAGCTTGGGAAGTGAGTCAATTGTTGTTCGCTGATGATACAGCGCTGGTGGCTGATTCATGTGAGAAACTGCAGAAGCTGGTGACTGAGTTTGGTAAAGTGTGTGGAAGAAGAAAGTTGAGAGTAAATGTGAATAAGAGCAAGGTTATTAGGTACAGTAGGGGTGAGGGTCAAGTCAATTGGGAGGTGAGTTTGAATGGAGAAAAACTGGAGGAAGTGAAGTGTTTTAGATATCTGGGAGTGGATCTGTCAGCGGATGGAACCATGGAAGCGGAAGTGGATCATAGGGTGGGGGAGGGGGCGAAAATTTTGGGAGCCTTGAAAAATGTGTGGAAGTCGAGAACATTATCTCGGAAAGCAAAAATGGGCATGTTTGAGGGAATAGTGGTTCCAACAATGCTGTATGGTTGCGAGGCGTGGGCTATGGATAGAGATGTGCGCAGGAGGATGGATGTGCTGGAAATGAGATGTTTGAGGACAATGTGTGGTGTGAGGTGGTTTGATCGAGTAAGTAACGTAAGGGTAAGAGAGATGTGTGGAAATAAAAAGAGCGTGGTCGAGAGAGCAGAAGAGGGTGTTTTGAAATGGTTTGGGCACATGGAGAGAATGAGTGAGGAGAGATTGACCAAGAGGATATATGTGTCGGAGGTGGAGGGAACGAGGAGAAGAGGGAGACCAAATTGGAGGTGGAAAGATGGAGTGAAAAAGATTTTGTGTGATCGGGGCCTGAACATGCAGGAGGGTGAAAGGAGGGCAAGAAATAGAGTGAATTGGAGTCATGTGGTATACAGGGGTTGACGTGCTGTCAGTGGATTGAAGCAAGGCATGTGAAGCGTCTGGGGTAAACCATGGAAAGCTGTGTAGGTATGTATATTTGCGTGTGTGGACGTGTGTATGTACATGTGTATGGGGGGGGGGGGGGTTGGGCCATTTCTTTCGTCTGTTTCCTTGCGCTACCTCGCAAACGCGGGAGACAGCGACAAAGTATAAAAAAAAAAAAAAAAAAAATTAGTGATGGTCTATACAAACTAGATAACTTTATTGTTGATAGAATTTGCAAAATGATAAGTTTATGATACACTCGTTGTCTGTCTTGGACAATCACATGTTTACCATATGGCGTCCTAGCTACGTCTCTTCGATGTATATCAAATGACTGTTATATTTCTCTCTTGTGTCTCCCCTGATGATGTGATTATTACACGAAAGTGCACTTGGGTATCTTATCGTGTTTCATTTTCCATGTGGACTCATAGGAATATATATACACATGTACATATTCTCACCTTGCTTGCCTTTATCCATTCTCGGCGCTACTCCGTGTGTGTGTGTGTGTGTGTGTGTGTGTGTGTGTGTGTGTGTGTGTGTGTGTGTCTGTCTGTCTGTCTGTCTGTCTGTCTGTCTGTCTGTCTGTCTGTCTGTCTATTTGTCTGCATACGTATCTTCTGCATATCGTGGAAGGCGACTGAGGGTTGGGAACTGGGGGGGTTGGAAATCTTCCCCTTCTGTATTACTTTTCAAATGAAGGAATAGAGGAAGGAGCCCAACTAAGTTTCCCTCTAGGATTCATTCACTTATTCCTGACGCTACCTTGTTCTTGCGGGAAATGGCAAACAAATATGAAAAATAAAGTATGAAAGAAAAAAGACAGTGGACAAGTGTTATGTGTTCTGTGTCCTTGATAACCATTTGGTCTGACTCATTCAGATAAGGTCCAAAACGCCAGTTGTGAAGATGTACAAAGGATAATAGAACGATGTACGTACGTACGTAGTGTGAGTGTCTTGACTGATAGAAAGTATTGAAAGCGGCAGGAAGTAGTGAGATATTGTATTGTGCTTCGTACAAGACTGGCGGGCGACTCCGTCCTTCGTGCTGTGCCACACACAGTCTGGTGATTGTCGGGATGTGTAGCCATAATGTTTGATCTTATGACCATTAGTGATACATCATGTGATGTTTACTATCACAACATCGGCTTCTTCCTCCTCCTCCAGGAGAGTGGCAATCAGGTGGCGGTTATTGTGGTAGCCCGGCACCTGCAACTGTAAGATTTGAAGCAACATTGTGAAAATGAGACACATTATAAAGAGTTCCATAATTTCTCTGATTCTTCCCCAAATTCATGTGGACCTGCAACACTGAAAATGTTTAAATACCGCTGGTGTAGAGGGAGGGAGAGGGAGGCCTTAGATGAGAGTGGGGCTTTGTAGGAGAGAAAGTCTCGGGATGAGACAGGCTGAACACAAGATGTTTGGCCGGAGAGTGAGGCTTTGAAGGAGAGAGAGGCTTGTATGAGATAGGCTGGGAATGAGAGAGAGGCTTGGCCGGAGAGTGAGGCTTTGAAGGAGAGAGAGGCTTGGGATGAGGGTTGGGTTGTACCAGAGAGAGAGGCTTAGGATGAGGGTTGGGTTGTACCAGAGAGAGAGGCTTAGGATGAGGGAGTCTGAACATGAGATAGGTTTGTGAGGAAAGTGAGGATTTGGAAGAGAGAGACTTTATGTGAAAAAGGAAGGACAGGCGGAGAGGCTTGGGACGAGAGTCAGGCAGGACAGGAGAGAGAGGCTTGGGACGAGAGTCAGGCAGGACAGGAGAGAGAGGCTTGGGACGAGAGTCAGGCAGGACAGGAGAGAGAGGCTTGGGACGAGAGTCAGGCAGGACAGGAGAGAGAGGCTTGGGACGAGAGTCAGGCAGGACAGGAGAGAGAGGCTTGGGACGAGAGTCAGGCAGGACAGGAGAGAGAGGCTTGGGACGAGAGTAGAGAAGTGAACCTTCATAACTTATCCTTCAATATAAAAGGGTTGTCTTGCTCCACTCAGTTGGAATGGGAAAGTAGTTGAAAATAACAAGTTGATGAATTTAATGTTTTAGTGTGGCAAAACCTGGACTGATTTTAAGGTCAGACATGAAAGAAGATTAACATTTCAGAAGGTTGAAGGAAGATGAATATAAATGTCATCATTGATAGACTATTAGATTCATTAGAAGCCTCGATAGATGAATGTTCTTGTTATTTTTATTAAGAATGAGGATGAATTAGTAATTAAGGCACACGGCGCTAATATCTTTGGTTACTGAGCCATTATGTTTTGCACTGGTGTTATATTAAAGAACTAGAGTATGAGTGAGGGAGTGAGATGTGGAGATTATATATCATTGTGAGTTATTACATAAAGTGATCGTGATGAACGTTACGAAGATCAGGCAAACTATGAGGCTCATTATTCCTACATCAAATATAATAATGTCAATCATTCCAGTAATCTTACCATAATTGACCTCTTCCATCTAGGCAGCCTCCCTGCCTCCCTCTTATCTTCTCCAGAACAAACCTGGTTCATTCTTGTGAGAGACGATAGTGTTTACTAAACTCTTCCTGTGACCAACATGTAAATGGTGTGACTGACCACCACACCTTACCTCACCTACTTCCTCCACCTGATCAATCTGCATCACTCCTTCCATTGCTCACTTCCATAATAGAATTAACGTTTCTACTACAAATGACAAGATTCACTTGGCCATGTTTGTTAACATCAGAGCAATAATCTTGAAGACCGACCATTCCTCACTATTGACCTTTAAGGCAGGAATCATTATTTTCCTCAAACTATCAATTGCTATTTATGTGAGGTCGGTCGACTGTGGCTCCGGAGGGGTAAGCGACAACACAAACTCTGGTGGAGTTCCAGTAATGATGTTACTGAGTCAGTCGGGCACACACCACTGTGGTACACCTGGTGATATTTTGTTTGTCTTAACTAAGTCGATAAGTGGAAAACTGAGCAGCAGTTTACTTGCTTAGCTTGTGTACTTGTTCCTGGATTGTTGATGACGTTCACAATAACAGGTATAGGACTGGTCTTATATCTCTGTGTTCCAGCTGTGATTGGTACAAGTCGAGTGTACTGACGAACTGCGGTGCGGGGGGATGAGGAGAGAGAGAGAGAGAGAGAGAGAGAGAGAGAGAGAGAGAGAGAGAGAGAGAGAGAGAGAGAGAGAGAGAGAGAGAGAGAGAGAGGTCATTGTGCCGGGGGTGGGGCAGGGGGTTAGCTGGTGGTGGGTGGGAGGGGGTGGACGTGGTCAGCCAGATGAGCACATCTTGGTAGGTGGTGTGAGATGGACCCAGGAGGATTGTGTGTGTTGTGTTCTGTATTGTGTCCAGCTGGTGCCTGTGTGTGTGTGTGTGTGTGGCTCTAGTTAGTCAGGAGGACCTGGCTGGGGCGCGGCTCAGGTACAATAAATATGGTATAGACATTCCTGAGTTTGAACAGTGATGTCAGTCGGCGGTGAAGGTAGAGACAGTATGAGGAAGATTTGATGATAGAGTGAATGTGTTGAAAATGAAATGTCTGAGGACAACATGTGGTGTGACGCGGGTTGATCCAGTAAGTAATGATAGGGTAAGAGAGATGTGTGATGATAAATAGAGCATGGTTGACAGAGCTGAAGAAGGTGTACTGAAATGGTTTAGACATTTGGAGAGAATGAGTGAGGGGAGGTTAAAGGAGGATACATGTGCAAGAAGTGTAGGGGCCAAGATTAGGGTGACCATATCGGAGATGGATGGAGGAAGTGAACAAGAGTTTGAGTGATCAGGGCCTGAATATGCTCAAGGTCACGTGAGAGGCGTGTATAGGATAAAGTGAACTGGGGCGATGTGATTTACAGGGGACGACCTGCTATCAGTGAACTGAAGCAGGACATATGAATCAAATGGGGTAAACTACGGACAGGATTGTAGGGCCTGGTTGTGGACTGTGGGCTGTGCTTTCGTTGCATTACATATGACAGGTAAGGAATGTATGTGAGGGTATGAAGCATTATCTTATGTTCCTGGTGCTATCTCGATACTGTGGACAACGGTGAACAGAACATCGTAGACACAGAGTTTAAAAGGCCATATTATGAATGGTAGCCAGGGAATGAATGGCCCAGGAAAGCATTTAAAAGTTCGCGTTAAGTGATGGACTTCAATAGAATGTACAAACTTCCTTTCCAGTAACTGAACTAAAGCTTATGTTTATTTCCAGAGGCGGAGTTTGATGGTGCATTATATAAAGACAGACTTCAAAGGATATCCTTGAATAAAGTGACTATAATTTTTTTCAATTAAATGAGACATTTCCTAAAACAGCTGCAATTTGACGGAGTTTAAAAGTTCGCAGTTGTTTGAGAGAATTTTAAAGTTATTGACGGGATCAAAAGTTTGAGTTTCAATGACGTTTTGCACAAATTTTCGTTTAAATGACATACTTTCAAGGTTTGTCTTTATATAATGTAGTTTAAAAGTCTCTGATCAAATAACGCAGCTGAAATGATAACGCTCGAATACTAAATGTTCCTGAATAAATGACGGAGTTGAATGGATGGATTTTAAGTTCGCGTTTGTGGGAGTAATTTTGAAACATCGTGTTTAAATGTCAAAGTTAAAATGTTGGTATGTACAATGTTGACCAGATGGCGGTAGTGTGTAGACACAGCCATACCAGGTCGTATTTATCATCATTAAAGTCACCTTCCTTACTTACTTATGGCGGCGATGAAATTCACTGGTTCTTGATTGTGCACCAATTAACCTATCAGATAATGGTACAATGTTTGCCTGGTGTTGCATATATCACGTCTGTTGTTGAAACACAAGAATGCCAGGTGACTTTGGGAGTGGATGATAATGTAAAGATCAATATAAATGTGGGAAATCTTGAACCGCCATCACCAGACACAACACATGTTTGGATCTGGCGGGGGGAGGGACTTGCCTGTGACGTCACGATGCCCCGCCTCCAGCCTGGCGCCGCTCTGTGTGTGTGTGTGTGTGTGTGTGTGTGTGTGTGTGTGTGTGGACTACTTTAATCATTATCACGTGAGTCTTTTGAGGAAGGATTTGTACACTCGTGTTGCCCCGTCTCTTCACTTTGTAAGTGTAAAATATGTTTTCACTCCTATGTGCGCTCACACACACACACACACACACACACACACACACACACATAACCTATAATATTATCTAGTATTTTCTTCAGACGGATATCTTACACCTTGATTATAAAAGACAGGAAAATTTATAAAAACATATACATATATTTCCACACGTGTAGATATATGTTATGTATTGAAATGTGGCGGAAAAATGCCTTATATATTAACAAACGTGATTGAGAACTTAAAGAATCTGGTACAAACATAATGGTTATTGTGATAAATGATTTATTTATGGTAAATATGTATTGTGTTGCATTATAATGGTTGTTCAGGACCAAGATCTTTAAACCTGAATCAGTGAAATACTATCAGAAATAGAAAACCTGTTAAACATGAACATTTATTGTGATTAACCACAGAATATATTTTCCTCTGGGTATGTAAAATAAAATACAGTACAGGGAGCTAGTTTGAGGAAGAGTATTTCATATTTTAACAAAATATTTACCTGTAATAGCGTCCCTTATCTTTCGTCATCATTTCTTATGTTTACTATCAAGAAATGTCTTTTATGTAACATAAAAATTCTGTCTAGGTATTTGATTAATGTTCTCCAAGGATGATCTACATGCCACACGTGGTCAGGTCACAGTGGTGGTGGTCAGGTCAGTGGGCGGTGTGTGTGTGTGTGTGTGTGTGTGTGTAGCCCCTGGGTTCATGTTGGCCACAGCCACCCACCGGCCGGTGGTCAGGTCAGTGGACGGTGTGTGTGTGTGTGTGTGTGTGTGTAGCCCCTGGGTTCATGTTGGCCACAGCCACCCACCGGCCGGTGGTCAGGTCAGTGGGCGGTGTGTAGCCCCTGGGTTCATGTTGGCCACAGCCACCCACCGGCCAGCCGGGCGGTAGTTTATAACTAAGACTGGTAGTTTCACATGCCACTTGGAGTGTCCCTCACTACAGAACTTGAGCAGCTCTTATCCTGAGGTGGAGCAGTTGATCCTCTCCACCAGGCTGGTACACTTGGTCTGCACCAGGTGGCTCCCTCCTGGTCATCCTGAGTGGTTGGTTGCTGTGTTGGATTTAATGACCACTGACTTGTGAAGGTCATTAGGCCAGCTATCATTTTATCATCTGATAAAACATGAAGCAACGCCAAATTTTCAATGATCCATCTAAACAATTGAGAATGATGAAGTCTGATATTGTTACGTTACGTCATCCAATCTTGCCACTCGCATGTTACGGTAATCACGACTACATACATAGTGTTGTTACGACTGATATTATGTATGTAGTTGATAACTTGTGGACACCAGAGGAAACCATCATTATAATGTCTTGTGTCACCAACATGTATCTATAATACTTCTATAACCACCACGATCAAGAAGGTTATAACAACATTATCCTTGTGTCACCAACATGTATCTATAATACTTCTATAACCAGCATGATCAAGAAGGTTATAACAACATTATCCTTGTGTCACCACCATGTATCTATAATACTTCTATAACCAGCATGATCAAGAAGGTTATAACAACATTATCCTTGTGTCACCAACATGTATCTATAATACTTCTATAACCAGCATGATCAAGAAGGTTATAACAACATTATCCTTGTGTCACCAACATGTATCTATAATACTTCTATAACCAGCATGATCAAGAAGGTTATAACAACATTATCCTTGTGTCACCAACATGTATCTATAATACTTCTATAACCAGCATGATCAAGAAGGTTATAACAACATTATCCTTGTAGTTGTTGGATCAGTGTAGAGCAGAGCAATACCTGGTGAACATTACTTCCTGGTTGGTGGCCGCCATAAATACCACCAGTGTTTATAAGCTCACACATCACCAGGGGTTAAGATATGGTGTTATCCCTCACTGCTCTATATAGCACCAGCCACGGTGGGTGGGTCCGCCTCCAGCTTATACCTCACTCCTACTCTTCTATATCCCTAACTTCCTTGTGATCATCTCACTTTGAATAACTAGATCTTCACATAACAGTTGTTTGTTGTTGTTGTTATTGTTGTTGTTGTTGTTGTTGTTGTTGTTACATGTTGTAGGTTTATGTTCTGCCACTGGACGACTCGTTCTCTGATCTTACCCAACATATAAATGTTTGTGTCGAGATTCGTCAGGTGTTTATCATACGGAGTCTGTAACACGTAAGTCTGTCTATCGTTCACTATACTGGATAGTAACTGGTAAAGGTTATTAAAGATATCTACACCAGAATCTGTGCCACACAACAAAACATACAAATCACGATATTTGCAACATGATAACATGTTTGACCATCAGCAGGTAAGGTCATCAAGCCGCACCATACATACGTCAGACAGTAACATCAGTTGTATAACAGGATGTATATATGTTGTTGGATTTAAGGGCTATCACCTAAAGGTCATGAAGCCAGAATGTGAACCATAAGTTCAACATAAAATGATGGTCCAGGTCCAGCAGGTAGCTGCATATGAAGCTATGAATGTCTGTCTTGATTACTGACGACGTAGAGGGAAGGGTTTGGCAGGAAGGGGAGTGTGGTGGAGTTTGCTGGAGGGTTCTCGGGAGTGTTGTGAAGAAGAGATAGAAAAACAGACTGAAAGGAGGAGGGTAACAAGTCCTTGGCCTCAACCCAGGTGCTACATTGTCAGTCAAGCAAGACATCTAAGATAATCATACCTGCGGTAAAGGTCATGTTATAACCATCAATCGAATCATCTTGAACAGTTTTCCCAGGGGTTCAAGATGATTCTGAGACCGTACACGCTCTCACCCTGTTCGTACGACGAATGGTGCATTCAAACGAACAGCGACATATGGAAGGTGAGTAGGTAATGAATCCTTTATATGTTCCACTTTAAAGTCAGCTAACAATCCTTTCCACGTATTATTGTGTGAACAGATGGAACAATCTAATATAGAAAGATGTACATCCAAGGAAGACATCAGTGACGACAAGTAGGAGAGACAAACCTGAGAAATGGTTGTTGATGATGGTGTGAGCAGTATTATTATTATTACCACACATCACCAGCACACCTTTGATGGCGCTCCTACACCTTCATGGCTGCTTCACTCTACACAGGAGCAGGGGATGATGGACACCCTTGAGCAAGAAGGTTCTCCGACGAGACTGTACTATTTCTCTCCGTCCTTTGAGGATGACACAGCCTTGCTAAGGATGACTTGTCACTGGTGGTGACACAGCTGACGGATGGAGTCCTGTTACACCTTGTGAATAATATCTTATGACCAAAACAGTAGACTGGCCAGGTTGACAAGCGTATTGTGCACTTCAACTGACTAATGATATGATAAAGAAAATTACAAACATAAATATCTATTGTAAGGATCAAATCAATGATGAAACAAATATAGTTTGAATGAATAATGAAACAAAGTGTGGGAAGTGACACAACTTTGTGATGCTTGGTCAGTTACAAATGATTAATACGAAAGCGTTAGGTATCGACCCGCAGGAGAACGTGTTTACAGATCTTTATAGAAGACATATCTATGTTAGATAAACGCCATATCAAGGAAATATCTTAACCTGGGACGTGTAACATCTGTGTGGAGAGACACAGCTTTGTAATATATGATCTACTCCACCGGTGAACTTTGACAACAGAGAGTTATACAACGCGTCGCTGGACAATATTCACCTAATACCTATAACAAATTTTATATGATATACGAGACATTTGTTGGAAGTAAACATAAGAAATGATGATAGGAGATAAGGAGAGTGAAAGTACATATTTTCTTAAATGCTGAAAGAATCCTGTCTTAACCTAGTTATTTTGTGATGGATTTTATTTTAGATATCCAGAGGATAATATATTGTGGGCCTTATGATTATGATGCTTTTAACACCTTTTTCCAATTTCTTATCATCTTTACTGGCTAAAAGGCCTTCGTTCTTAAAAACCATTTAAATGCAACACACTACATATTTATTATGAATCATTTATTACATCAACTATAATGTTTGTACCTTGTTCTTTAAGTTGTCAGTCACATTCTTAAGTATATAACACATTCGTCTGACTCAAGTAGATACATATATCTCCATGTTCATATATATATATATAAATGGTTCTTAATTTATTATCTTTTTATTCCAAGTTTAAGTGATCCTTGTAAAGAAGATAGTAATCATTACCTTGGATGACGTACCTGAGTCTTTATAACAGAAATAATGAACAACTCCTGATTGTTGAGGTTGTGCATACCGCCGGTTGAAGACCATTAGTTCACCAATGTTGTACTGGTAATGATAAAAGTCAACATGTATATAACTTTAATGTTTGACATATACTATGGATTCAGGCTTTATGACTGTTCATATGTTTTCAAATATACCAACATTACATTGACTCTATACGAAATACTACCATTAAATTGTTTGGTCATAAAGGAGATATTCTGATCACTCCAATAATACACATGTATGTTTACCTGGTACAAAGAGATCCGTCATATTGTAAAGCCCTGTGCCAGCCAGGCAGCCAGCCTCCCTAACAACAAACTACCTGTTAGTCAAGATCAGATAAAGAGCCGGGTTGAGGTGAGGGCCCGTACCAAGCATAGACCTAGCGACCTGTCATGGTACAGACCAGTCATATGGAGACCTGGTGAATCCAACAATTAGAAACATTCCATATTTGAGGAGACTTGGCAGGTCTAACTATGAACCAATTTCATCATGATCATATGATAAGACCCCGTGCCAATGCTGGGACAAATTGTAATATTGAATTGTATATTGATTTCATATTTCGATGGAATTAACGATAAAGATGAGTTGCCATAATTATGAGGAAACATATCCACATTCACACTCACCAACCCTACCCAGACAACACGAGTCGTATTGATCATTTCTGAATTCATTGGACACATCCGGGAAGATACATTTTTACCGTTATTACTTTACTTTAAAGTTACGTTCATTGGAAATAGAGCGAAACTAACTATCTGTATTACCAACAAAAATCACTATGAGGTATAGATATCTATCTACTAATGACGTCACGTCTGATGTCACTCGTAGTAATGATGGTGGGCAAACGTTTGACCTCAGATGAGGTGAAGTATTTTATCTTCAATATGATTGTTAACATGGAATAATGTACCAGTTAGAGTGTTGGAAGCAGCATTATAAATACGTTTCACAATAAACTTGATAAATATTTCCCTTCAAGTTCAAGACTAACATTATTTGCGACTCATCATTAGTCACACTGACAATATACAGGTTTATCTTTAGATTATCTGTATGTCTTCCACTACACTAATGTGTGAGTTCCTGATATCTTCCACTACACTAATGTGTGAGTTCCTGATATCTTCCACTACACTAATGTGTGAGTTCCTGATATCTTCCACTACACTAATGTGTGAGTTCCTGATATCTTCCACTACACTAATGTGTGAGTTCCTGATATCTTCCACTACACTAATGTGTGAGTTCCTGATATCTTCCACTACACTAATGTGTGAGTTTCTGATATCTTCCACTACACTAATGTGTGAGTTCCTGATATCTTCCACTATCACCATCAGCCTCGAAGTGACCCAGTGGTCCACTGCTGTATGAATACCTTTACATTCCTTTGTATAATGGAATGTTTGTAACAACACAGTAATTAATCACATCTGAGCAATCGGGAATTTGACAAGTCATTATCAGCTTTACGTCCTATTGGCGGGCCATCAAAGAGCTATAAGGCTGTGGTCATGTTTGTCTGGATGTTGATGACAGGGGCTTCCTCTCTTATGTGAATGGCTTCTAATCTCTGTAGTCTCCTGCGATCACTACAACTAGTAATGATTTTGATGTTATTCATTATAATCTCCCTCGTTAATCTCGTTCCATGCTTTTGTTCATGATGATGTTTGATTCCACCTTCTTGTAAGTGGAGCGAGAGTCGGTGGCTCAGGGTGCAGGTGTATTGATCACCATCTTGAACTTAAATATGAAGTCTATATAGATGCAAACTGGCAGGCAAGTCAAAAATCTAAATTCTAAACACTGGCGCCTTACAAAGGAGAAACATTTCTTCAAGGGAAGAGAAAGATAAGTAATTACATACTAATATCTCAATCATGGTACCACGTCAGTCTCTCGTTCCCTTACACAAGTCATCAAGTCCAGTCTCTCCTTTGCCACTCCAAACCTCCAGCCTGACCCAACAACATTGTGGTCTGCATGATGGAAGCACACATGAAATATTCACAAGAATTTCCTTCTCTACACTTGACTCCAGAACTTTCTTTTTTGCTTGTAGGTCCAAAAGTTGACGCCAGGCCTTAGCACAGACACCATTGAGATCACCAGCCGGTCAAATGTTTACTGCAAACACATAATGACAAAGGAAAACATACTTACGGTTACGTACATACATGCATGTATAACCTTAATGGTCAGGTCAAAGGTCACGCCGTCATAATACCTGAAGGTCGCGCCGTCGTGTTCAGCCACACAGATCTTTCAGAGCTTCATACCTGAGTACGATACCACATTACCAGCTTCCAATATTATACTACCTTTCCCGCCACACCACACAACAGCCTCACCTTAATGTCATGCAACATCAACATTTATATTTGGTCTCTGACGACAACCTCCAACCAGCAGCAGACCAATGCAGGCCCCCATGTCACTTACGTCACTACAGTTTCCAGGCACCACGTGGCATTTTAGTGGCTGTTAATTACCACTCCTCTGACTCAGGCAGCTTTCTTACCTTCCTGTCTCACCCAGACGTTGTCTGCTGGCTCTCACTCCACAAACATACAACCTCTCCTTCCCAGACATAACACATTACAACACCTTACTCCCACCACTTTGATCTTTTTCTTCGTGACAATATATTTTTCTGTAGAGAGCGTTACGAGATTGCCCTGCCTTTTGACAAAATCTAGTTAGATGAACTCATAAGCATGAACTCTCTCTCTCTCTCTCTCTCTCTCTCTCTCTCTCTCTCTCTCTCTCTCTCTCTCTCTCTCTCTCTCTCTCTCTCTCTCTCTCTCCAGCCAGCCACTATGAATGTAGATTGCGTGACTGAGTGAGAGCAATGAAGTTCTTGCCATATGACGGCGAGCCACTCTGCACCCCACCCACCCACCAACCCACCCAACACATATCAACTTGGCGGTCGGCTGAGAGAGAGAGAGAGAGAGAGAGAGAGAGAGAGAGAGAGAGAGAGAGAGAGAGAGAGAGAGAGAGAGAGAGAGAGAGAGAGAGAGAGAGAGAGAGAGAGAGAGAGAGAGACAGACAGACAGACAGACAGACAGAGAGCCTATCTGCGAGTATTTACTATCACAAAAAAATACTGAAAACAAAGGCCCCGCCGGGAATCGAACCCGGACCAACTGTTTATGAGGCAGATGTGCTAACCACTACACCACGGAGCCACTTGTCAGTGGCGGAAAAATTTCTTATATATTAACAAACGTGACTGAGGGCTTAAAGAATCTGGTACAAACATAATGGTTATTGTGATAAATGATTTATTTATGATAACTATGTATTATTTTTCATTATAATGGTTGTTCAGAATCAAGGTCTTTAAGCCAGAATGAAAAAAGATTAGATAATAAAGAAACTGAAAAACATAAACATATGAATAAATGAACCACGGAATATATTTTCCTCTGGGTGTCTTTAAAAAAAAAGTACAAGGCGCTAGTTTAAGGCAGGAGTATTTCATCTTTTAACAAAATATCTACATCTACGTCCCTTATCTTTCGTCATCATTTCTTATGTTTACTATCAAGAATGTCTTTTATCTAACATAAAAATTCTGTATAGGTATTTGATTAATGTTTTCCAACGACACGTTGTATAACTCTTTCTTAGTGAAGTTCATTTCGTGTAATGGATCATGCATTACAAAGTTGTGTCTATCCACACAAGTGTTACACGTCCCGGGTAAAGGTATATTCCAGAGATAGTGTATATCTAACATATATATGTGTTTTATAAATATTTGTAAAAAGTTTTCCTGAGGGACAATACCTAAGACTTTCGTATTAAAGTTGATCAGTTGTAAGTGATCAAGCATTACAAAGGTGTGTCCATTACCACAGGTGCTACTGATCCCGGGTAAAGGTATTTCACCATCTTTGTATCTTTAACCTTTCTAGTTATAGATGTTTCATCCCTGATTCCATCCTCACAATGGATGTATGTGGTTTGTGTTGTCTTAACATATCATTAGTCAGTTGAAGTGGAGAACATGCTTCTGAGCCTAGCCACTCTACTCTGTCTTCCACATGCTATTCAAGAGGTGTTACCGGATTCCGCCTATAAGTGTTTATGCCGGGAGTAACAAGTTACCTACGGACGGCTTCTTCTTTTATTACTTTTGATGGTTAGAAAACTTGGGTATCGTATTTGGTTTATTGATATCGATAAGTTTGGTGACATTCACTAATACTCTGTATTTGTCATTTGATAAATTTCAGTTTATCAAATTTGATCGTTTATGTCTTGTTGATACTATTATACGTTTTTCTTCAGAAAATGATTTAATCTAATTCATAAAGAATGTTTTTAAGGAAAACGTTAATGATTTATCTTTAATTCTTTTCACGACAAAATTAGAAAGTCAATTTTTCAAAGTATACTCGCTGGATCTTACTAGAGTTTTGAAGAATAGAAACTCATAACATGTGCAGATAATAGCTACATCACTATTCTGTATGCAGTATCATCTTAATATGTGAAACCCGGATAAAAAGATTGTAATATGAAATTTGATGGTATTATGTTTAGATTGTTGAAGATGTTACTGATTTCTACATGTAAAACATTTATGTAACCTGCAAAATAGAAATCTTTATGTTAGATATGTTAATTCTACCGGTTTCACGTTACATACATTTCTGTACCCTGCGCACCAGAAAAGTTATGGGATTCTATTCATTATCGCATAAGATAATCTGCATGAATATAATATCCCATGTATTTTCAATAGAAATCCACAAGGAAAATGCACTTTTGCCATCTGTATTCTATGGTGATCATTGATAACTTCCTAGATTAAGGAACTGTAGTTCATTACTTGGGAAGTAAATCCTTCGTCCATCACAATACACCGTAAGAGTGTCTAAGGCTCACCCTAGCTGGGGTTTACATTGTTGAACAACGTAATGCTTTTTGGTCGGTTTAGGTTTCTTAATTGTTGACTACAGGGACGAGTTTATAAGGAAGTGAGGAATTTGGGAAGGGTTTATTGATGGTTGCCGGGAGTGTGGTGATGATGATGAAGGATCAGAGAAAATATATTATGTCGGACGGAAGTCAATAGATCCTGGTGCTCGACCCAGAACCTTGACTAATCGTCTATAAGAAAGTGGTTGTTTATGTTTGGCCAAGTCCCAGCTTGGCAGGGGCTCTGGTCTTATGACACACGGCTATTTGGGTTTATTTGTCATGAAGATATTTTTTATGGGTTGAATTGATAAGGATGTTAATGAGGAGTTAGAAATTTATCTACTCACGCTGTTGATAGAACATATATCGACCATGTAGATTTTCATGTGAATTTTGTGCGTTTTATAATTCTTTTAGTGGAAACCAGTTGTCTTAATTTGTAATCATGTCTGATAGTAAATCCTATGAATAAATAAATAATTTTATCAGGTAAATAATCTCTAAGTTTATCTGTTTATCCAATAGTGGCTTGTGTCAGTGTGTCTGTCCCTCAGTATAGCAAGTCAAGCATTACTCCACCGTACAACAACTACAACATGGCTTGTGTCAGTGTGTCTGTCCCTCAGTACAGCAAGTCAAGCATTACTCCACCGTACAACAACTACAACATGGCTTGTGTCAGTGTGTCTGTACCTCAGTATAGCAAGTCATGTTCACTACAGAGAGATACCACTATCTCTCATCTTCATGTTTACTACAGAAGGAGACATCACTATCTCACCGTCATGTTCACTACATAGGAAGAGAGTATAGTCTCTCACCATCATGTTCTCTACAGAGGGAGACACCACTACTCTCATGTTCATTACAGAGGGAGACACAACTATCTCTCACCGTCATGTTCACTACAGAGGGAGAAACCGCTATCTCTCACCGTCATGTTCACTACAGAAGGAGAAAACTATCTCTCACCGTCATGTTCACTACAGAGGGAGACACAACTATCTCTCACCATCATGTTCACTACAGAGGGAAAGACAAATATGTCTCACAGTCATGCTCAAAACAGAGAGACACCACTATTGCCGTCATGTTCAATACAGAGTTAGAAATCACTATCTCTCACCGTCATGTTCACTACAGAGAGATACCACTATCTCTCACCATCATGTTCACTACAGAGAGATACCACTATCTCTCACCATCATGTTCACTACGGAGGGAGACACCATTATCTGTCACTGTCATGTTCACTACGGAAGGAGACACCACCAGAAGCACTGTCATCTTCACTACGCGCCTTGTCTTCAATATACCCCTACAGGTCCTATGCATATATTTACCATTCCCTCAACTGGACACGTCATGATCTTTACACCATTATCTTCCCTACATGGTACATATCATCACGTATCTCCACTACGTTCAGGGAAAGCTAGAGTCAAGATCTTCAGATAACTTCACTATATTTAATATAAACAAGTCCATAAAGTTTACCTCAGTGGCCCATCATCTACTGTACAGTTATATCTCAAGAAATATTTTCTTGGATTGCTTCACTGCCTCACCGGCTCTCCAAAAGTTTTTCTTGGATTCTCTCGCTGCCTCACCCGCTAGCTGAACAGGGTCCACATTAAGAGCTTCTACACAAAGGGCGCTCACCCTTACAGAAGCGACAGACGGCACACAATGGCACGGCCACACGTGACCAGGGATGGGGTCGTGAGCCTCTACCTGGCCTACCCTCCCGTGGCAAGCACCATGCCTGACCTCTCCGGCCTCCCCTCCGTCATGTGTGACGAAAGGGGCTACATCACTGTCACAGTCAACGGCAAGCAGTGCCAGTTGTTGGTCGACTCAGGGTCCAACCATGCCTACGTTTTCCACGACATGGCCATGGAACTGGGCCTGCTTGGTGATGTGGTCCGCTATGAAGAGTACGAGATCCTCACCTGGAACGGTGTCGTCCCGTGCAACGTCGGCGTCATCCCCAGCGTCCCCATCGTGCTGGAGAACGGCCTGCGGTTCCACTGCGAACTCTGGTACTTGCCGCCCATAATCGAGTACGACTTCATCGTGGACAGAGTCACGTTGAGCCGACTCAGGGCCGTCCAGGTGTTCGAGAAGATGCACTCAGAGTTCTTCTTCAAGGACGAGAGCGTGATGGACCAGCAGCCACCCGAAACCGACCCAGACCAGAAGCTGGCCAACGTGCTCACACTGCACGGCCACCTGACCCCAGACCTGACGGACCCTCCTCTTGTGGTCTACGTGGATACTGGCGCCGACGATTCCTACATCTCCGAAAAACTTGCTCGCTCCCTGGCGCCCCAGGGAAGACGTGGGGCCAACGGTATAAGCGCCCTTAAGATTCACATGGAGGGCCGCCACTCCCTCCTCGAGCAAGTCTACACGGGAGACGACAGTGTTGACATCACCATCGGCAAGTCCTTCCTGATCCAGTATAACGGAGTCATCGACTTCGATACCAACACCTTGTACGTTAGATCGGAGGACGGCAGCGTGTATCAGATCCAGACTAGTACCGACCAAGGAAGACCCGAACAACCCGGAGAGACTGCCACTAAGAAGAAGAGGCGGCGGCGTAGGAGGAGGAGGAGGAGGAGGCGGGGACGAAGGAACGACCAGCAGTGATGAGGATGGGAAGGGTCGGGGATACTAGAAGCGAACTTGGGATGATTCATAAATCATTATGCGCCAATCCCCTTGTATGTTTCCCTTCAAACATTTAGTTCTATAAAAGTCTCATACGTAAGACACAATCTACTGTTGTATAGTAGTCTATGATGGAAACAATGATTTAATCATGACTGGGTTGCCTTGATTATATTAAGAAGAAATCTGAGACTAAATCGCACGTGGCATAAGCACGCTATGAAGGGTATCACTATTATTTCCATTACCCACCTTCCCTTACTCTATACATAACAGACCATTATTCAGCAGATCTTATAAATCATTTATTTTCACGGGGAAAATGGAACACGATAAGTTCCCAAGTGCACTTTCGTGTAATAATCGCATCATCAGCCATTTGGTAAACAAGTTACTGAGTCATTTGTTTTATATCAACTGGCTTAACTTTTCTTTCTTTTATCTCCCCTTGTGTGACGCGATCGTTCAGCAGCGCATCACTTGTGTGACGCAATCATTCACCAGCGCATTACTTGTGTGACACAATTGTTCACCAGCACATCACTTGTGTGGCGCGATCGTTCACTAACACACCACTTGTGTGACGCGATCATTCACCGGCACATCACTTGTGTGACGCAATCATTCACCAGCGCATTACTTGTGTGACACAATTGTTCACCAACACACCACTTGTGTGGCGCGATCGTTCACTAACACACCACTTGTGTGACGCGATCATTCACCGGCACATCACTTGTGTGGCGCGATCGTTCACCAACACACCACTTGTGTGACGCAATCGTTCACCAACACATCACTTGTGTGGCGCGATCATTCACCAGCACATCACTTGTGTGACGCGATCGTTCACCAACACACCACTTGTGTGACGCGATCGTTCACTAGCACACCACTTGTGTGACGCGATCGTTCACTAGCACACCACTTGTGTGACGCGATTGCTTACCAGCATATCACTTGTGTGACGCGATCGTTCACCAGCACATACTTGTGTGACGTGATTCTTCACCAGCACACCACTTGTCTAACATGGTCGCTCACCAGCGCATCACTTGTGTGACGCGATCGTTCACCAGCACACCACTTGCGTGACGCAATCATTCACCAGCACACCACTTGTGTGACGCGATCATTCACCAGCACATCACTTGTGTGACGCGATCGTTCACCAGCACACTTGTGTGACGCGATCGTTCACCAGCACACCACTTGTGTGACGCAATCATTCACCAGCACACCACTTGTGTGGCGCAATCATTCACCAGCACACCACTTGTGTGACGCAATCATTCACCAGCACACCACTTGTGTGACGCAATCATTCACCAGCACACCACTTGTGTGACGCAATCATTCACCAGCACACCACTTGTGTGACGCAATCATTCACCAGCACACCACTTGTGTGACTCGATCGTTCACCAACACACCACTTGTGTGACGCGATCGTTCACCAACACACCACTTGTGTGACGCGATCGTTCACTAGCACACCACTTGTGTGACGCGATCGTTCACTAGCACACCACTTGTGTGACGCGATTGCTTACCAGCATATCACTTGTGTGACGCAATCATTCACCAGCACATTGCTTGTGTGACGTGATTCTTCACCAGCACACCACTTGTCTGACATGGTCGTTCACCAGCGCATCACTTGTGTGACATGATCGTTCACCAGTGTATCACTTGTGTGACATGATCGTTCACCAGCGCATCATTTGTGTGACGCGGTCGTTCACCAGCACACAACTTGTGTGACACGATTGTTCACCAGCGCATCACTTGTGTAACGCGATCGTTCACCAGCAAATCACTTGTGTGACGCGATCGTTCACCAGCACACGACTTGTGTGACGGGATCGTTCACCAGCACATCATTTGTGTGACGCAATCGTTTACCAATGCATCAAACGCGTAACACGATTGGTTTTCCAGCACACCACTTGTGTGACGCGATCGTTCACCAGCACACCGCTTGTGTGACGCAATCGTTCACCAGCACATCACTTGTGAGATGTGATCGTTCACCAGGACACCACTTGTGTGACGCGATCGGTTCCCAGCACATCACTTGTGTGACGCAATCTTTCACCAGTACATCACTTGTCTGACGCGATCGTTCACCAGCACACTACTTGTGTGACGCGATCGTTCACCAGCTCACTACTTGTGTGACGCGGTCGTTCACCAGTACATCACTTGTTTGACGCTTTCGTTCACCACAGCACACCACTTGCGTGACGTGATCGTTAACCCGTACATCACGTGTGTGACGCAATCGTTCACCAGCATATCACTTGTGTGACGCGATCATTCACCAGAACATCACTTGTGTGACGCGATCGTTCACAAGCACATCACTTGTATGACGCTATCATTCACCAGTATATCACTTGTGTGACGCGATCATTCACCAGAACATCACTTGTGTGACGCGATCGTTCACCAGCACATCACTTGTATGACATGATCATTCACCAGCATATCACTTGTGTGACGTGATCATTCACCAGCACACCACTTCTATGACGCGATCATTCACCAGCACATCACTTGTGTAATGCGATCATTCACCAGCATATCACTTGTGTGACGCGATCATTCACCAGCACACCACTTCTATGACGCGATCATTCACCAGCATATCACTTGTGTAATGCGATCGTTCACCAGCATAATAGATGATAGTTAAGTTGATAGAGATAAAGGAGAGATATATTCTCAGATGATGTCTGCCACGACGGCAATATATTCACTATTACAGAATAGTCATGATCATATAAGTGATATAACAATACAGTCAACGCAACAATAAGGAAACCTTCAAATTATATTCATTATGGTAATATAAGCACCTGACAATATTGATGCTGTGACAAAATAGTCTCGGATCAAAGCAAACATATAGGCTCCAGGACAATATAGTGTCCATGACAAAATAGCGACCAAGACAAGATTTCTCATCAAGATATAGTCACCTTGACAGTATAGCTGATAAAACAATGAAACAACAATAAGAATATACCTGCCATAACAATATACCTACCATGAAAATGTAGGCAACATGACAAAATTGTCACAATGAAATATAATCGCCATTACAATTTAGTTACCATAATTATATATCAATCATGATAATATCATCAGGAGGCTGACATAAACACCATTACAGTATAAAAACCATAACACTATAATGACATGATAATATGACATCCATACACTTGCACTCACATGACCAAATATGCTGCCATGAGAATGTTATCATGATCATATGATTAAAACAAAATGGTTGTTAATAACAAAATATATCCCCAACGACAAAATTAACCATAGCAATATAGCCAGCAAGTAAATATAGCAACAAAGATAATGTAGTTAGGATGGCATTATATTGAAAATAACAATACAGCCACCATGCCAATGTCGTCACTATTACAATGTAGCTACCATGAAAATATAATAACCTTGACAATGTAGCTACTACGGTAATACAATCCCATGGAACATATCCACAGCAACAGTTTAGTTGTTAAGACACTATGTCATCCTGCTGATTATATTGTCATGATTGGTCAGTGATTATGGTAACTATATTGTAACGGCGATCATGATTGGTCAGTGATTATGGTAACTATATTGTAACGGCGATCATGATTGGTCAGTGATTATGGTAACTATATTGTAACGGCGATCATGATTGGTCAGTGATTATGGTAACTATATTGTAACGGCGATTATATTTTATTGTGATTGTTTTGTCATGTTGACTGCATTTTTAAGGTAGCAATATAGTTATGGTATGTACATTTTCATGGTTGTTGCTTTGTTCTATTGGCTGTACCGTCAAGTTGACTCTATTGTAATGATAAGTCCTATATTGATCGCTATTTTGTCATGGAGACTATATTGTCCTGCAGGATATAATGCCGTAGTGAATATAATTCAAATGTCTCTTTATTTTTGCGTTGACTATATTGTCATATCTGTTATATGATCATGGTGGCTTATTGTTATGGTAAATATATTGTCATCGTGGCTATATTATCCTAATGGCTAGATTGTTATGGCAAATATGATGATATGGAGGCTATATTTTCATAATATTTACATAGTCATTGAAAGTTTATCCTCAAGGTGACTCTAATGTTATGGTAATTGATTTCCATCGTAACATTATAGTTATGGTGGATGTACCATAATGGTGGCTGTAATGTCGTTTGCTGAATTTTGAATGTTACTCTTTTGTGAAGATGGCTTAATTGTCAGTGTACCTATAGTGTCATGAGAAGCATATTTTCATGGTGGTAGTATTGTCCTTATGAATATAACATCATTATCTTCTCATTTTGGTTACAATGCTTTAAATATATATATATATATATATATATATATATATATATATATATATATATATATATATATATATATATATATATATATATATATATATATATATATATATATATATATATATGTATATATATATATATATATATATATATATATATATATATATATATATATATATATATATATTCTGGGACTTTGAGGGAATATCCTCACCTGGCCCCCTTCTCTGTTCCTTCTTTTGGAAAATTAAAGAAAAAAAAATGAGAGGGGAGGATTTCCAGCCCCCCGCTCCCTTCCCTTTTAGTCGCGTTCTACGACACGCAGGGAATACGTGGGAAGTATCCTCTCTCCCCTATCTCCAGGGATATATGTATATATATATATATATATATATATATATATATATATATATATATATATATATATATATATATATATATATATATATATATATATATATATATATATATATATATATATCGTCACCTTGGCTATATTGGCAAGGTGATCTTTTTATAGTTGCTATATTCTTATTTTTGTATATTTTATTTTGCATATTTTATTTAAGCGTTACTTTATCATGATAACTATACTAATTAAGCTGACAACATATTATCATAGTGACTATTTTGTCATGGTGACTATTTTGTCATGGTGACTATTTTATCATGATGGTTATAATGTCATGGTGACTGTATTTTCATGGTAGCCTTTTTAATGGTGTTGATTTTGCCTTAAGGATATATCATTATAGAAACGAAATTTTCATTTTGAATAAATTATCAGGTGACTACATTGTCATGTTATGCAATAATGTTATGGTTTCAGTAATGTCATGATGAATGTATCATTATGGCGGCTACATTACAATGGAAGCCATAGTGGCAGGGTGGTTACATTACAATGGAAGCCATAGTGGCAGGGTGGCTACATTACAATGGAAGCCATAGTGGCAGGGTGGCTACATTACAATGGAAGCCATAGTGGCAGGGTGGCTACATTACAATGGAAGCCATAGTGGCAGGGTGGCTATATTTTCATGGTGGGATCATTCTCTTACCCTTTTGTGAAGATTGCTTTATTGTCATTGTAGCTATAGTGTCATGTTGAATATATTTTCATAGTGGCAGTATTGTCATTATGAAAACATCGTCATGATGGCTATCATATCATTTTAGTGACATTACTATGATGTATATAATATCACCAGGCAACATTAGCACAGTAATCTTTTTTATAGTTGATATATTGTCATTTATTCAATCATGCATATATTGTCATAAGCAATACATTATCCCGTAACTATATTATCAAGGTAACAATATCGTCATTTTGGCTATATTGTCATTATGAGTATAATTTTATAGTAGTTATATTGCCAAGATTATTATATTTTCATGATGAATATATTGTTATGGATTCAGTACTGTTATGGTGAATGTATTATCATGGTGGCTATATTGCAATGGAACACATAGTGGTAAGGTGACTACATTTTCATGGTGGGTATCATTTTGTCATGAAGATTAAATTGCATTTGTCACTACATTTTCATGTTGACTCTGTTGCCATGATGTGTATATTGTCATTTAATTTGTTGAATTGATTGCAATATTTTCATAGACTATGTATGGTCATGTTGTCTATATTATCCTGGTGGTTGTGTTGTCATCTTGATTGTATGGTCCTGGTGGCTATATTACCGTTAAGATTATATCATTATGGCAACTATGTTGACCTGGTGGCTATATTGTTAGGTGACTATATTGTCTTGTTGGCTATTTGTCATTTTTGTTTTATTAAAAGAAGGTGACTGTCTTTTCGAAAAATGTTGGCTATATTGTCAAGGTAGGTACATTGTCATGGTAGCTCTATCGTTGTTGTGGTTATTTTTCTTTCTGGTGGTATATTGCCAGGATAGCTACACTTGCATGCTGGGATACTTGCATGGTGATATATTGTCTTTGTTGCTAAACTGCTATTGTGGATATTTTGTCATGAGAATATATTATCAAGATAGCTACATTGTCAATGTGACTATATTTTCTAGGTAGTTACAGTTTTGGTGACTATATTGGCATGGTAGCTATCTTTTTATTTCAAATATAATGCCATCATATCTAAAGTATCTAAAAGTATTCTAAAATGGGAAACAGAAGAAGGAGTCACGCGGGGAGTGCTCATCCTCCTCGAAGGCTCAGATTGGGGTGCCTAAATGTGTGTGGATGTAACCAAGATGTGAAAAAAGGAGAGATAGGTAGTATGTTTGAGGAAAGGAACCTGGATGTTTTGGCTCTGAGTGAAACGAAGCTCAAGGGTAAAGGGGAAGAGTGGTTTGGGAATGTCTTGGGAGTAAAGTCAGGGGTTAGTGAGAAGACAAGAGCAAGGGAAGGAGTAGCAATACTCCTGAAACAGGAGTTGTGGGAGTATGTGATAGAATGTAAGAAAGTAAATTCTCGATTAATATCGGTAAAACTGAAAGTTGATGGAGAGAGATGGGTGATCATTGGTGCATATGCACCTGGGCATGAGAAGAAAGATCATGAGAGGCAAGTGTTTTGGGAGCAGCTGAATGAGTGTGTTAGCGGTTTTGATGCACGAGACCGGGTTATAGTGATGGGTGATTTGAATGCAAAGGTGAGTAATGTGGCAGTTGAGGGAATAATTGGTATACATGGGGTGTTCAGTGTTGTAAATGGAAATGGTGAAGAGCTTGTAGATTTATGTGCTGAAAAAGGACTGATGATTGGGAATACCTGGTTTAAAAAGCGAGATATACATAAGTATACTTATGTAAGTAGGAGAGATGGCCAGAGAGCGTTATTGGATTACGTGTTAATTGACAGGCGCGCGAAAGAGAGACTTTTGGATGTTAATGTGCTGAGAGGTGCAACTGGAGGGATGTCTGATCATTATCTTGTGGAGGTTAAGGTGAAGATTTGTAAAGGTTTTCAGAAAAGAAGAGTGAATGTTGGGGTGAAGAGGGTGGTGAGAGTAAGTGAGCTTGGGAAGGAGACTTTGTGTGAGGAAGTACCAGGAGAGACTGAGTACAGAATGGAAAAAGGTGAGAACAATGGAAGTAAGGGGAGTGGGGGAGGAATGGGATGTATTTAGGGAATCAGTGATGGATTGCGCAAAAGATGCTTGTGTCATGAGAAGAGTGGGAGGTGGGTTGATTAGAAAGGGTAGTGAGTGGTGGGATGAAGAAGTAAGAGTATTAGTGAAAGAGAAGAGAGAGGCATTTGGACGATTTTTGCAGGGAAAAAATGAAATTGAGTGGGAGATGTATAAAAGAAAGAGACAGGATGTCAAGAGAAAGGTGCATGAGGTGAAAAATAGGGCAAATGAGAGTTGGGGTGAGAGAGTATCATTAAATTTTAGGGAGAATAAAAAGATGTTCTGGAAGGAGGTAAATAAAGTGCGTAAGACAAGGAGCAAATGGGAACTTCAGTGAAGGGCGCAAATGTGTTTGATGTGTTTGATGATAGAGTGGCAGATATAGGGTGTTTTGGTCGAGGTGGTGTGCAAAGTGAGAGGGTTAGGGAAAATGAGTTGGTAAACAGAGAAGAGGTAGTAAAAGCTTTGCGGAAGATGAAAGCCGGCAAGGCAGCAGGTTTGGATGGTATTGCAGTGGAATTTATTAAAAAAGGGGTGACTGTATTGTTGACTGGTTGGTAAGGTTATTTAATGTATGTATGACTTATGATGAGGTGCCTGAGGATTGGCGGAATGCGTGCATAGTGCCATTGTACAAAGGCAAAGGGGATAAGAGTGAGTGCTCAAATTACAGAGGTATAAGTTTGTTGAGTATTCCTGGTAAATTATATGGGAGGATATTGATTGAGAGGGTGAAGGCATGTACAGAGCATCAGATTGGGGAAGAGCAGTGTGGTTTCAGAAGTGGTAGAGGATGTGTGGATCAGGTGTTTGCTTTGAAGAATGTATGTGGGAAATACTTAGAAAAGCAAATGGATTTGTATGTAGCATTTATGGATCTGGAGAAGGCATATGATAGAGTTGATAGAGATGCTCTGTGGAAGGTATTAAGAATATATGGTGTGGGAGGCAAGTTGTTAGAAGCAGTGAAAACTTTTTATCGATGATGTAAGGCATGTGTACGTGTAGGAAGAGAGGAAAGTGATTGGTTCTCAGTGAATGTAGGTTTGCGGCAGGGGTGTGTGATGTCTCCATGGTTGTTTAATTTGTTTATGGATGGGGTTGTTAGGGAGGTGAATGCAAGAGTTTTGGAAAGAGGGGCAAGTATGAAGTCTGTTAGGGATGAGAGAGCTTGGGAAGTGAGTCAGTTGTTGTTCGCTGATGATACAGCGCTGGTGGCTGATTCATGTGAGAAACTGCAGAAGCTGGTGACTGAGTTTGGTAAAGTGTGTGAAAGAAGAAAGTTAAGAGTAAATGTGAATAAGAGCAAGGTTATTAGGTACAGTAGGGTTGAGGGTCAAGTCAATTGGGAGGTGAGTTTGAATGGAGAAAAACTGGAGGAAGTGAAGTGTTTTAGATATCTGGGAGTGGATCTGGCAGCGGATGGGACCATGGAAGCGGAAGTGGATCATAGGGTGGGGGAGGGGGCGAAAATTCTGGGAGCCTTGAAGAATGTGTGGAAGTCGAGAACATTATCTCGGAAAGCAAAAATGGGTATGTTTGAAGGAATAGTGGTGCCAACAATGTTGTATGGTTGCGAGGCGTGGGCTATGGATAGAGTTGTGCGCAGGAGGATGGATGTGCTGGAAATGAGATGTTTGAGGACAATGTGTGGTGTGAGGTGGTTTGATCGAGTAAGTAACGTAAGGGTAAGAGAGATGTGTGGAAATAAAAAGAGCGTGGTTGAGAGAGCAGAAGAGGGTGTTTTGAAATGGTTTGGGCACATGGAGAGGATGAGTGAGGAAAGATTGACCAAGAGAATATATGTGTCGGAGGTGGAGGGAACGAGGAGAAGAGGAAGACCAAATTGGAGGTGGAAAGATGGAGTGAAAAAGATTTTGTGTGATCGGGGCCTGAACATGCAGGAGGGTGAAAGGAGGGCAAGGAATAGAGTTGAA